>NC_056732.1:311723840-311946340 GCF_019279795.1 Protopterus annectens
ACTGGTTGTAGCTCTCCACTGTAGGCAGTATGGCAGGTTTTGGAGAGGCCATGCATTTTCAGGCACAGAGCTGGGGCATACAGGAATCCAAGGTCATGGTAGGACTCCTAGTATAAAACCATGATGTGAGACTGCTGCAGGATCAGTACCAGGGCTCCCAATATAAAGCAGAAGACTGGGAAAGTCCCGCCCTTGATCTCACCAGTGCCACTGGTATCCTTCGGACTGGTGAACAGTGGGTCCAAGAAGCAAGAGAGGGGAGATGTCTCAGCAGTGTGTAAGTATTCATAGCAATAACTGTTTACCAAAGTCTATGCCTAAATGTTTCTCTATTTTCATTACAGCTCCAGCTGAGTGGGCTTTGAACCAGGAAGCCCAAGCCAGTAGGTTGCAAAGGCTGTGTCACGAGGCTGGTGAGTAACAATCCTGCTTGTAGTAGTCATACCAAATAAATATAAAGGAGTAAATTGACACCTGTCAGTATAAAAAATGTGTATGGTTTGTATGAATAAACCAGACAGTATGACAGTAATAGTCCCATATAAGTCATATTTAAATAAAAGTGTAACTGCCAAGCAGTAAAGTTCTAAATCCTGGACTGGTTGTGTTTACTCTGGTATTGTATGGCATGAAATGTTGGATTCACCAAGATCTCATATCTGAATAGTAATGTTAATCCAAACAAAGAAACGTTCAGTCCACTCCAAGTTAGACTAGCACCTGCAATCAAAAAACATAAGAATCTCCACTCACCCACAACACAGCTACACTCCGAAAAACTGCCTCTGCTCGAAAAATGATAATTTAGCAACACAAATGTGAATCACCACAAACAGTGGTACAGAAATACATTTATTGTCACAAAAAATGTTAAGCACTTTCACTCACATAAAGGTGAGCTTCATCAGAACATTTGACCAACTGTTACAAATTGTTTAAATAGCGTCTTTGGCGCCAAAACATTTAAAATACTTTAAAGTGCAACTACGTTCAAAAATGCAGCATTCTTATGCATTTATATAGATATGAATTTTTTATATTTCTTATATTTTTATTTTTTTTTATATCTTACATGTGGTGTGGGCAAGACTGTAGCAGACATTCATGTCTGCATTTAGTTCAATATGAAAAAAGTTTTTTTTGAATGTAGTTGCACTATGAGCAAAGATTCTTACGTTCTTTTATCGCGAATAGTAATGTTATGTTAACCACTGTTTCGAACAATGTGCTACATAAAAATATGTCTAGAATGCCTGTATAAGAATGTTGTAATTACAAGGTCAGATTGTACAACCAAGAGAGACTTAGAAAACATTGAAGGAAGAGACAGCAGTTTCTCAATACCTCACTCTGATGATATACAAATTGTATTTTTAGCAGAGACAGCCATGGTTCGAATCCCGGGAGTGGTAGTAAGCTGCAGCCATAGGATTTTAGGAATATGTGTAGAAACAGTCAGGTAGTGTTAACAAACATTCCCCCACAGGTCTTCCAGGTAAGAAAAGTAAAAAGTAGTTATAAGACTCAAATATGGCCAAACCAAGGCCATAGGGTATTGTAATAATACCTGTAGAGTAATGATTATAGCAATGATCATTAAATTTGTGACTACTGCAAGGATATACAAGTTAACTGACATCTCTCCCCCCCCACCATATCTGCAGCTATAATCAAAACACACAAATCAATGGGCATGTTTATACCAAACCTACTGCTGGGACATATGTCCTATTCTTCAACAAATATTGAAATGTGTTTCTATTAATGTTTCATGTCGAAGTACTATAGTTGGTCACCTGTTGCTATCGATGTAACCTGCATGCCGTTGTAATGACCACTGTGCTTCCATATATGCATGTGTTCTGTTTGCTATGCAACTGTTCCAAATCTGTTGTTTTGGGTTAAAAGGAATATCTATGCATGCTGTTATAACTAATCCTAGATTGTGCTAAATATTACTAACCTACATATGTTCTAAAATTGCAACATCATAGCATGTTTGGGAAGGCCGGTCCCAGTGGACCCACCTCTCCTACCTCATCTGGCCATGGCACCGAGCCCCAGCACATCTGGGACCCACCCCAGGACTTCGTCAACAGGTCCTGCAACACCTTCGAGAAGAACTACCTCAGAGGATGCGGCTCTTCCCCCCCGGAGCGGGCTCTGACAGGATACCATCACACGAAGCCAGGTCTGGAGATTGGTGTGTAGCAAGCTCCAAAAGGAGCTTGTAGATTTGCTATGCCAGCTTGAGGGCCACGTGGTGCCATTAGATGTTCAGCCTGCCCCTCCTGCTCAGCCCCCAGCACAGCCACCTTCAGGGGCGTGAAGGTGCAGAGGTGACTGCCCATGGGTGGGGACCTCAGTCCACTGTTTCCATTTTGGGTCTCATGGGCTTCTGATTTCCAAACACCCCTCACCGTCCTAGGTGTTTACCCCCACATTTGTCATATACAGCCCCTGTATGCTGTTTTATCTGTCTTGGCTGTCTTCCTACCCAACCTACCTCCACAAATATACCTACTATCCTTCCTCAATATCCCACTCTCATCTTAAAAAAAAAGAGCAATCTGTTCCCAAAAAAATTTCACCCCATACATAGCTGTCCATTTTGCACACATGTCCACTGGACACATGTAATCTGGGATAATTGGCTTCACAACACATTACTGTTGTCCTCACCCCTCTCTCATAGGTTCATAGGTTCATAGGTTCATACTAGGCTATCTGCCCGAGGGCATTTACAAGCCTAGCCCATCGTTTTGTGGCTTACGCCACCCCTTTAGTATGGGGAACTATACCCATTATTTTGCTGTGCCTCTGTCGAGCAGTGACACTGAGGTAATCCCTGGGGTATATCTGCGATCTCCCATCCATTGGTCAAGATTTCTCTTGAACAAGGCCAGCAAGGTGCTCTGCCTCACATGTACCGGTATTTTGTTCCACAGCATAGGGAGTCTTTGGGTGATGAATCTATCCCTCCAGCACGTCCTATTAATAGCCGTGTCAAGGTTTAAGTCTCACGCCCTTGTGGCTCTGATGGATCTAGATTTTTTGAGGTGAAGCATATTCATCAAATCTGGGTTTGACATGGCCTTGTATGTTAGGCAAAGGTCACCTCTGAGCAAGTGGTGGCGACTGAATAGAGCTGGAGTTCTTTCAGTCGGGCAGCATAGGACAGATTTTTGAGACCCTTTATCCTTTTGGTGAGGAACTTTGTGGCCTCTCCAGCTGCTGCAAGTGTCGGGTCAGATACATTCCGAATGGGGCATTGTACTCAATCATTGGTCTGATGAGTGATGAGTAAAGGGAGACTATGACCTCCCTTGATCTAGATGAGAATCCCTTCATGATAAGGTGGGCAATGTAGAAGGTCTTCCTAACTACTTTAGCTACATGGGTGTCAAATGACAGACTACTATCAACCTGGGTCCCCAGGTCCCTGATAACTTCTTCTGTGCTCAGTGGATTGCCACCTATTTGGTAGCTAGGGGTAACCTTGTTTTTCCCGAAGGGTATGACTATGCATTTTTTGGCATTTAACCTTAGGCCGTGGCTCTGGCACCAGTTATCCGTTTCTGTGAGACCCTTCTGAAGGATATCTGTGTCAGATGTGTTTTCTACTATGGCCCAGTTTGCAGTCATCTGCAAACTTTGTCAGCCATAACCCTCCTGTGTTTGCTTGTACTTCAGAAAAGTAGATGCCAAACAAGAGTGGGCCCAGGACTGAGCCCTGTGGGACACCACTTGTGACAGGCTTTGAGTCTGACATGGCGCCAGCAACTCTGACCCTGTGGGTTCTGTCACTCAGCCAGTTTGCAACCCATCTTGTGATGTATGGGTTGACATTTAAGCTGATGAGTTTTTCAATGATACCCAGTGGGGTATTGTATCAAGGCCTTAGCCAGATCGAGGTAGGCTGTATGGACTGCCTTTCCCTCATCAATGGCTTTGGTGACTGTTTGAAAAAGTCAACCAAGTTTAAAAGGCATGATCTGCCTTTGACAAAGCCAAACTGGGTTGGATCCAAAGTCTGCAAATTCCCTATGTCTTTATTTATGAGGTCCATTATGATCCTCTCCATGGCTTTGCAGATAAGGCTTGTCAAGCTAATGGGCGGTAATTTCCAGGGTCGGTGGAGGCACCGCCTTTGTGAAGTGGTACCACAGTTGCAGTCGCCACTCCTGGGTACATATCCAGAGGTACGACTTTGCTTAAACTGCTCTCCTAGCTGTGGCTTCAATCCCTCATTGAGTTCATGGAGCACACAGCCGGGACACCATCAGGTCCCATGGATGCTGTGTTTTTGCTTTGGAGAGAGCAGTTCTCACTTGGCGCTGGAGATGTTTGGGGGCTGCAATTGTTTGGTATACATATCTCTCCTTTTGGGGAGGGGGAGAAGTTTGCACTGAACCTGTCAGCCAGTATGTTGGCAATGTCTCTAGGATCAGTAATCTTCACATCATTTTGAACTAGCTCTGAGCATATCTGTGACTTTCCTCCCAGGTTTCTAACATAGCTAAAGAAGGCCTTATGATTGTCTTTTGAGTCTTTAGCTATTTTTCTCTTGAAATTTGCTTTGGATGATTTTATGAGAGCTCTTAGTTTTTTACTTATAGTGATCAAGGGTGTCTTACCTTTTAAGGATTTTGCTCTATCTTGTAGTAGCTTCCTCCTTTTGTTGTAGAGTTTGTTTATGGCTGGGGTCCACCAGACTGGATGCTTGCCTTTGGTACAAAGAGTCTTTGTTTTGCTTGGGATTGCCTTATCCATGCAGTCCTGCAGGTGCTGGTAGAAGGCATCTGTAAGTGATTCAGCGGCTTGAGTACTGTTTTCCGCTGGCTTGGGGGCCTTAAAGGAGACCACACTAGTCTTTAGAAGTGTGAAGTCGGCTTTTGAGAAGTTCTTTACTGTGGTCTTTTTTATTTCAGGTGGGGGTGGGATGAGGACCTCCAGCGAGATTAGTTTGTGGTCTGATCTCACCAGTGAGAGGTACACCTCCGGTGTTGAACATTGTGCTCCCATGTTCGTGATGATGAGATCAAGTATGTTATCTCCTCTTGTGGGGATGGTGACTAGTTGTTCCATGGCATTTGAGTTTATGAATTCCAGGAACTTTTGGGCTAGGGTGTTTGGGCTTGAGTAGTGTTCCCAGTCTATATTAGGGTAATTGAAGTCACCTAGTATGATGGTGTTTGGTGATACATTTTTCCCCTCTAGTGTTTTCAGGAAGGCCATGTGAGGTTCCTGAGTTTGTGAGGGTGGCCTGTAACATGCTACAATTTGCAGAGCAGTCTTGCCTATGGTTAATTGCACCTGGATGGTCTCCGATGCATCGTGCGTTGCCACCAGTCTTGAGGTGTGGGTGTCCTTGATGAATATGGATACCCCTCCTTTCTTGGTATTGTCCGGATTTTGGGGCGGAAGGCATGATATGAGGTAAAACCTGATAGCGCTGGGGTGCTCTCAGGAGCCTTGAACCAGGTTTCTGTCACAGCACAGACATCGATGTTCTCCATACTGAGAAGGGCCTCGAGCGTGCATTTTGAGATTTAGACTTCTGGCATTGAGCAGCATTACCCTTAGTTTTTTCCTTTTTGTGTTCTAGGGTGGTAGGTTTAGAATTTGAGCCTTGCCTAAAAAGGCACTATGGGGTGGCAAGAGCCTTTGCCAATATCCGGAATCCCAGGGTGACAGGTGCAAGCCGTCCCTTGAAGCAGCGTGGCTGGTCCAGCATGTCATCCCAGGCAGACAGACACTGGATCCCCTTTGAATGACACCAGTGTTTAAGCCAATTGTTAAAGCTGATCATCTTATCTCTGTATTGTGGCATCATTCTTGGTGAAGGTAGGATACTGCTCAAGGTCAGGGTCATACCTGCCTGGGCTACATAATCAGAGAGCTCCTCAATGTCTCTTTTCATGTAGTCCAAGGAGGTACGTCTCAGGTCGTTTACACCAGCGTGGACAATGACTGAGTCATATTTGTACCTGCTGTTGAGAGACCTGAGTGCTTGCGTTATGTGGCGGATTCTAGCACCCTACAGGCAGCTTACTGTGACCTTCTCCTTACTCAGTCTGGTGAGCGGGACGTCAGTGTGTCTGACTATGGAGTCACCAATGACTAGTGTGTCTGGCATTGTGTTTGGCCTTAAGCGCTGTGACTGTTTGACACTCTGTGAGGTCTATGTGTTGCAGGTGTTGTGTTCTGAGGTGGTGGTTGTTTGGGTGTCTGCTTTGGTGGCCTCTGCTGTTTTGGTAGATTTTTGATCAGAGCCTCCGAGTATATCTTTGTGTGTTTATGTGTATGATTTGAGGTTGTAATGGTACTATGTGAGACTGGGTCTATAGTGTGTGTGGTAACCTTCTCCTCCTGACTGGTCTTGCCAGTCCTATGTTGAGAGCTCAGCCTCCAGTTTGGCCGTATAGTTGCATCTCTCGCATGTATTTGTGTTTTGTGGGAGGAGGAGAGGGTTGTCTGTGTACATGAGACAATTGTAACATTGCCTCAATATTCCCAGGTTCACCAGCTGAGCAGGAGAGGACACTAGCAACTGATCCCTCGACATGCTAGAAGGAATAGACAAAAAAACTTTAAAGATTCCGGGGGACGTGGGTGACCGAGAAATGGGGGGTTGCCTTTTTGGGGTACTATCTATGACAAGAGTGCCGTATCAAGGTAATAAGTACTGTAGGAGCAAGTGCTACGTTTAACAGATAGAGAATAGTCTACTTGGAGTCAAGTAGAGATGATCTTTTAATTATAGGATACGCTGATTAGATCAGTAGTATAGTTCGAGGAAGGTAGTTTTAAGGGAAAATTTGAAGAGTGGACTTTAGGTAGCCGAATAGTTTAAACCTGCTTAACGGCGCTGCCCTAGTGTGCAACAGTAGCAACTCCGCTAAATCGGGCTAAATGCTAATGGCGCTAAAGCGTGCTTTATAGCAGGGGGCTGGAAAAGACAGGAAATGACCCAAAATGGCCAATAAACTACAAGTTACTGCCTTAAACCACTCCTCTGAGGACAAATGAACGAGTTATGGAAATGACCCCTAGTGGCCAATAAAACTACAGTTTCAAGTCAGTAACAACCTCTACGGGGTTTGAGTGTCCAAATATACCTCCAAATTCAGTATATATGCACAGTTGTTGCTGTAGAACAAATGGACAGCTATGAATCTTCCCTACACCTAACCTGCACATCCCTAGCTACTTTCCCTATTATCTTTCCCTCTGCATGCCCCCTTTTTCACCACTTTCCTATCACCCCTTTTTTCTTTTCTTTTAAAAAAATTAGCGCGGGAGTAAGCGGAAGTAAGTTCATTTAGGCAGTAGTAAGTGGGATTAAGCCTGTTTGAGCGGCACTAAGCAATGCCTGCACAGATTTAGCACTTTTTAGGCTTTCTGTAAGCATTATTAAACAAAAGTTAACATTGGTTACTGCCATGCAAACCCATGCAAACCCGCTAATAGTGCCTTAATCACTCTGTATCCAATAGTCCTTGTTCTGCCTCGCAACAAAATAATCAGCCCTTGCAAGCCTTGAACCCAGGACCCTGCACAACATAGCGACAGCAATGTACAAGTAAGCCATCTGAGCTGTAGATATGTCTGATGTGTATGTATATATATATATATATATATATATATATATATATATATACATATACATATATATATAAATATATATATATATATATATATATATATATATATATATATATATATATATATATATATATATATATACATATATATATATATATATATATATAATATATATATATATATATATATATATATATATATATATATATATATATATATATATATATATATATATATATATATATATATATATATATATATATATATATATATATATATATATATATATATATACATATATATATATATATATTTAAAATGTATATATATATTTGTGTATGTGTATATCTATCTATCTATCTATATATATATATATATATATATATATATATATATATATATATATATATATAGGTATGTATGTAGTGCATTCGGACATCATATCCACACTCTGAACCTCTTACTGCAACAAATCTGACCAAAGGCTTTATAAATGGTGGTGAAGGGGCCCAAACTAATGACCTCTTGTAATTATTGCCCTTATCCCTTCTTCCACAACAGAACTGTTCTGTCTTGCAACAAAATAATAAGGTCTGTTAAGTCCTGGATCCAGGGCTTTGTAAATTATGATCAAAGCAATGTACCATTACGCCATCTGAGCCATACAAGATAGTGATGACATCCCAAACATATCAGTTAGTGCAATCATCCAACAGCAGGGAAAGGAGTCTGTAGAATCAGTCAGGTAGTCTATATATACATGTATAGATGTATGGAGATGCATATATGTGGACAAATATATATACGATACATATACATATATATATATATATATATATATAGAGAGAGAGAGAGAGAGATACACCCACATTCATATCCACATATATGCATACATACATATATATAGAAAGGTTAATAAATACATATATATATATATATATATATATATATATATATATATATATATATATATATATGTGTGTGTGTGTGTGTATACAGGAATATACAGAAATATATGACAGCTACAAAGACATGCACTCAAAGGGCATTCTGCTGCACACTGGAATTCTAAATCTGGAAACTCACTCACTGGAAGTATTCCTTAAAATTGGAAACAATAACATCTGTGCTGTAACAGAGAGCTGGATAAAGACATCAGAAAGCACCCCTGCAGTACCAGCCTATACTTGATTCCACAACTTTTGGCTGTAGAACGTGGACTCTAGCTCCAAAGGTGGTGGTATTTTCATATTCATAAATGGTGCACATTCCTCCAGAGTGATAGACCAACATTATGCATAACAGATCCTGCAGGCATAGCTGACATTGGGTAAGAAAGTTGTTCAGGTTGTAGTCTGCTATAGGTCCCCATACATGTCCTAAGACTCTCACTCTACGTCCATAAACACCCTGGAGAATATCAGTGTCCATCCTAACACTATCATACTGGTTGACTTCAACTACCCCACCATTAACTGGGAAAGCTACTCATGTACCGATGCACATGCCCATCACATCTACCTGGTCCTTCCTAACATGGGCAACTGTTGTTCAACACCAGTAGTCAACACCTCATTTGTTATATCTGAAAAAAAGTAATCACCTTTGGAAATCTACAGCTGTCCTACCCCTACTGCACAGGAAACCACCATGAAAAGCCTTTCCAAAGCTAACTATGGCCTTATAAAATCAGAGGTCGCTAACCTCACAGCAGCCATGCAAATCGAGACTAGTTGCATGACAGCTGAATCAAACAACAATGCACTATGAACATGTACACAAATGCATGGATATCACCTTACCCAATACAACCAGGACCCTCACTTCCAAAAAAGGGAAGCTGGTCTTGTGGTCCCCTGCCATAAAGAAACTGTGCAACAGAAGGAGGGAACCGATATGGAATAAGGTTAAGTCCCAAGACAGGAAATATATTCTTATCAGCCTCAATGAATAGTTGAGATCCCTCATCAAATACTACAAAGTTAGCTGTGAGAACAGACTTGGAGCACATAGTAAAGACAACCACAAGGCCTCATAGAGTTATGTAAAGAATCTCCATGGCAATACCAAGAATTGTTCTGAGCTACTAGACAATGGTACCTCCCAGACTGAACCTACAAATAATGCCAATATACTGTCTGGCATCTTGAGGGTAAACATTACCCCTCACTCGCTCACCAAAGGACCAATCACAATACCAGTACACTGCCAGGCACCCAGTATTACTGCAGCACAGGTTAAAACACCACTGTCCAAGGCAAAGAGTACAGCTTTTATGGGACCTGAGAATATCCCTGGCTGTGTTCTACATGAACTACAGAGTGACCTGGCACCTTACCTCTGTGCCCTGTTCAATCACAGCCTCACCTCAAGCTTTGTCCCTACTGAATTGTGCACTGCTTCAGTCACCCCTCTCCACAAACGAGGTGTAACTACAGACCCTGGGAAATACCAACCCAACTGCCTGACAAGTCTGTTATGTGAAGTTATGGAATGCATCATCATGCACCTAATAAACAGGGATATGGGAATCTGCAGACTCAGGATCCCACACAGTTTACTTTGTGAAGTGTAGGGCATACCTGCTCATTCAACCTGGTCAACATCTTGCTGTCAGTCACCTGAGCTGTGGATGAAGTTAAGGTGACACATGCAGCCTACATTAATCTGGCCAAAGCCTTTGATAACATTCCCCACTCACTAAGCTCGGCATCAACCCCTATATCGCTAGGTGGGAACAGAGGCACAAACACAGGGGTAGATTGGACATAACTGCTGTCATACATTGAGAGAATGTTGCAGATGCCACTGGGTTTGTTGTAACATTCTTTATGAGGAATATGATGTTGGTAATACCAATAGATGTGAGTATTTACAGACTGCATTCCTCAGAGTCCACAACTGATTTACCAAGGACAACAACTGTATGGTGAACACACAAAACATGACAGGCAGATATGTGGCCAGTCTTTGGACAGCGTGCCAGTGGAAAGGTATGTCAGAGACATATCACTGTGATTTGTGACATCAAACACTAAATGCATGTCCACACAAACCCTGTCAATCTATCAATCCACCATGTGTATAACAGCATTGATGACACAGAATATGTTCACAACTCTGAGGATATGTCTGCTATGTTGGTTGGCTGTCTCCACATGTCCTGTCCTGTGACATATTGCCACCCACTGTATATGAATCTGTAGGCCATCACCTCTGTAATGTCCCTCACACAGGCAAGGAAATGGGGCAAGGCCCACATTAATGAATGTCCCATATGTCAGAACTAGCAGCAGTGTCAAGGCCCACAGCACAATACAATGTGGGCACCTACATACTGGTATGGCCATAGCCATACCTGACATCTGCATATCTGTACAGAGGACAGACAGAAAGTAGATAGCCAACAGGTTATGCATTAGGATGAATGTTTTGAAAGATACACATCTGAAACTGAAACGTATGCCATTACTACATGACAAACTATTCTCAAAGACATGCCGAAAGAGCATAGTAGTCTACAGTTAATATCAACATATCAGATCAATATCCAGTAGGAGATACATATAAACATACATCTCAAATACCTAAAATGAGATACTCCTTACTCAGAGTCCAGCTTTGAATGCCAGGGTGTATGGTTTCAGTACTACAATCTGCAATTTACTCTTACTTGAATAAGCACTGTTAAAAGTACTAACGTAATGATACAATCTGTGTTAAACTATTTCTGTCAACCAGTGCACTGTAGCTGGTGTAACAAGCAAGTGTGACTGCATGTAACCTGGGATACTACCCATGTATGAAACAAATCCAAAGAGAAAAGATTGTGGTACAACCCATGTATACCCAGGTGCCCCATACAGTATACTCACACCCTTTGTCACTGTAATGACAGCACATAGAAGCATGTTATGTACAGGAAATTAAATACACTTATTAAAGATGTCATTATCCAGCTATTATATCAAACTGGAATGTGATCACTGGTTACCAGGGCTAAGCTATGCTTAACAGGTTTCAGCATTGCTTAAATGTAAATGCTAAGCAGATTTGCGCACTGCTAAGCGAAGCCTACATGGTGTAAACACCTTTTTTGTTTAATCATATGTTAGCACCGCTTACTGTCATGCAAACCTATGCAAATATGCTTAAAGCTGCTAAAAACTGGCTTAATCAATCTGCATCCAACATTCCTTGTTCTGCTTAGCAAAAAAATAAACAGCCCTTTCAGGTCTTGAACCCAGGTCCCTGCACATCATAGCCTATGCAATTCACCAGTAAACCACCTCAACTATATTGCTTGAGGATGTTTTCTCAAACATACCCTTCTTTACAGCCAGTTTGCAACAGGGAAGAGACAAGTGTGCAATTAGGAAAGATTGGTATCTATAAATATATATATATATATATATATATATATATATATATATATATATATATATATATATATTTCCAGTTTGATGACCGTGGAGGTCCACTGGGCTCAGGGAGCCCATTATCAGTGGAGGCCTGGGGAGAAAAGCTCTGCATTACATAGTTTAGCTACATATACAATCATAGTAAAGAAAACACAATTACAATTTCATTCCATGCTAGAGAACAGGAATAAATTCTTTGGTTACTTAGTACCTAAATATTTAGGATGGCAGTGGTAATTTAATTCAGAGGGAGAATAAAGACTTAGAAGGAAGAGAGAGAAAAAAAAGAAAAAAGGTGGGATGGATTATTTATAATACGTACAATTATGTTATTTACAATATGTACATTTATGCTAGGTTAGCTTGAAATCAGAGTTAGTCATGAGTTTAAGGGGTAGACTGATTATTAGGCTAGGTGGGGAGAGTGCAGTTGCATTTCCTGTTAGAGGAAAGGTAGGAATGTAGCTGAGTTTTAAAATGTTAATAGTTTTCACAAGTCCTTAGAGAGGAAGGAAGAGAATTCCATTTTTTAGCTAAGGAAAAGGACAAAGGAAGTTGGCCAGCAGGACGACTGGGTTTGCGGACAGAGATTAGGTTTTGGTGAGCAGATCTTAGAGTTCTATATATATATATATATATATATGAATAGAAACATACATAGAGCAAGAGTGAGATATGTAGGGAGATTCATATATGTGTACAACAATATATAGGCATATTAACAATAAGTACTGAAATACTGAGGTGTACATATATATATATATATATATATATATATATATATATATATATATATATATGTATATACAATATATATACACGTATATATATATATATATATATATATATATATATATATATATATATATATATATATATATATATATATATATATACATATACAAATATACATACATAAATATATATATATATATATATATATATATATATATAAATATACATACATAAATAAATATATATATATATATATATATATATATATATATATATATATACATACATACATGCATACATGACCCAAAATGCCCATACAAACATATGCTGCTGATAGACACTCACAACTGGGGCAGCATGCACAGTTGGATGCAAAAGCAGCCATGACACTCACATCTGCACCCCCCACAGTCCAAATAAATGAGTGAATTGCACACTGCTACAAAATTATGATAGGCCATACACAATGGCCAGACATACAACAATCTCTTAGCAAAACAAATAAAATGTCTGAACATAGCAAATAAAAATACAATAAGCCAGTAATTCACACATGTTTATTATACTCAGATGTCTTGGCCAAAGCCTTCAAGGAGTGAACATCACCAGAAATACATGCCTTAATCTCAAGAAGCAATTAACACCTAATTACACAATTGAATACACCGTCGTCAATTACACCCGTCATTTAACCCTCTATGGGATAAAGTATCACAGTTAATATTAATACATTGAAGTCTGTACGTAACAATTGTCCTTTTATGAATTTTTCATCACACTGAGGAACAGACATTTTCAGAAACAGTACCTTGAGACCCACTACTGTCCCCATGGTGTGATTTATTCAAATGTACAGCTATAGAACTGCCATATTTCTTATTAGTAATACGTCTGACATGTTCTAACAGCCTAGTTTTAAAACATGCGTTACTGTCCCCCACATAAAATATTTTACAAGGCCATCTAAGAGCATTCTCTATACACCTACCTCTTGAATGTATAGACTTCAACATGTTTCCCAGCCATTTCTTTCAGCAGGAATTACAGGAGTAAATCATAATAGACCAGTATACCTATCCACCTACTACTGTATGACATCTGGACAAAGCCTGACATAATTGGTGGAGAGAAGACAAGATACACAGCCATACATGAAATATTGCTGCTATACACTGAGAAAGTTGCTGGTGTTACAGGGTTTGTTGTAACATATCTTTTCTGAGGGATATAAAGTCAGAAAAACAAATGGATGTTACCATCTACATAATGCAATCACCAGAGTATGCTACTGATTTGCCAAGACAACACATGTCTGGGGAACAGCCCATACATAACAGGCTAACCTGTGGCCATTATGTGGATGGCACTACAGCTAAAAGCTATGCAGAGACAGAACTTTGTCAGACTGAAACCCATACAGACTTAGCATGTGCAGACAAACCCTGTTAAACTCCCAGTATTCCAAACATATAACAGCAATACTCACATTCTGCTCCTAAGTCTTGAACCTTCCCCACCATTTAGTTGGCTTGTCTCCACAAGTCTTGTAAGCGGTAGTAGCTCACACAATTCCAGGATGTCTTACTCACAAGTACAGGAAAGGGCCAATGCCCACATGGATCACTCATTTATAGGAGTGTGTTGCCATGACATTGGCTATTGGAAGAACTACACAGCTGCTCTGCATGCAATTAGCAAGTGGGGAACCCCAATAGGTGCACAAGCCATCACCTGGTCATGAGCATCACCTACAAAAGCCATGCTGCCACCTATTCAAACCAGCTCTATCCCTGTAGTGCACAGAGAGAGAGAGAGAGAGAGAGAGAGAGAGAGAGAGATAAATGAAACATAAAGTGGAAAAGACAAGAAAGAAAAAAGTTAAGTGAAACATGTAAGCAAGTAATTGAATGTAGTACTTGGTCTGTAATAATGGGAAATATGATTTGGAGGAATATATGTCCCAACAAGACATGCTGAACTAATGTCCTGCTAAACAGCTGCTATGGCCATAGCATCTGGCCTTCTCTGCAGTGGGAAATATCACAGACATACCTCTCAACTGTACATATCCTCACAGAATGTCCACATTTTACCATCATGTATTTTTGTCTGTTCCTCCTGAGATCTGTACTTTTCTGGCAAATAGCTGAGGATTGAAGTCACCAGGTAATGACAAACACTTGAGTTTAAGACTCCACATCCTTAAGAATATTCACTGTAATGCTAAATGTATAATTCAATGAACTTCCTATGTTTGTAACAGGTATATTTAAAGTCTGTCCCTATTTATCCTCCCATCATTCTCGGCATTGTCCAGATGTGATGATCTGAGAAGTTGTGAAGTGGGATCACAGCTCAGGAGCCTGACTCACCTGGGAAAGGACAGCTCATATATGATGACTGCAGGAGTGTCTGTCAAACAGTTGTGACTATGCCACTACTAGGCAGTTAATGGGATGTTTTCCATATCCATGCTACCTGTGATTATGAACATGACACCTTTGCCTTGTAAAGCTAAGGCACCTATAGAGGGCGTGTGCATAGTAGAGTACTGTTGCAAACATGTGTGTTGAACTACATGTTGTTGTTCTTCTTTCGGCTTCTCCCAGTTAGGGGTCACCACAGCGGAACTCCGGTCTGCTAATGATTGGCAGTAGATTTTTACAGTGCTGAGGTGCCAGCTTGATGCCCAACCTTCAATGAAGGCACGCCCATTCTACACATGTCTTTCGAATGCCACTCGTCTGTGGGGAGAACATGCAGACTCCACAAAGAAGATGCTCCAGCCAAGAATCAAACAGGAGAACCTCTTGCTGTGAGGCGACAACGCTACTGCTGCACCAACGCGTGTTGAACTACATGTGATATATTGAATTAATAACATTCAACTGTACAGTGTTCTGCTGGACAATAAGCACATTTGTGAGTGATATCTGTAGTCACATGCACACATACCTGTGTTATGTCAGCCAAACCATTGGCAGGTGTGTGAGCAATGGCACTATAATATAATAGCCTACTTATGACTGTTGGAAATCGTCCAGGTTATTACAGTGATGTCAAAACCTACTGTGCAATCAATGTACTAATGTATGGCGCAGCAATATTAATACAGTATCAATAATGATGTCCCTTTTGACACCCATTTCTGTGTGCCATTGTCCATACATACTGCTGTAACAGGTTGATAAGTATGATTGAGCAGCAAGACTGAAAATACAGTGTGCCATACTAACATTCAACGTAAATGTATACCAGGTATACCCTGAGCACATGCATGTATGTATGCATATGTTCAACTGGAAGGCACAAAACTAATCATATGGGTTTCAAGCAGTCAGTACATAGGTTGTGCATGTTGCACATGTGTGTAATATCAGTGTCAGTGCATAGACATATATGTGTACAGCTACTGGTGGTTGCATTGCCCTGACACTGATGTGGGTACTGGAGTAGGCATCATTATCAAGTATTAATTAGAGAAGTGTTCACCTGTGTTATGATCCTCTGTCCATGCCTACCACTACCAGCTATATCAACACTTATATACAGTGGATATCACAAGTGTACATACCCCTGTTGGAATGCCAGGTTTGTTTGCTGTATGACAATAAGACCACAGAAGATCATTTCATAATGTTTCTCATCTTGAATGTGACCCCTAACCTGTCCAATTCCATTGAAATACAATCAAAGGTGTTTCTAGGAAGGTGAGCAACTATTGACAAGTGAAGATGTGCCATGATGTTAGAGTCCAGACCAAGACGGATGAATGCTGTAACCATCTCAAAAGGTGCATACACACATTTAAGGGTGTGCACACTCATTCAGCTGGCTTATTGTACTGAATATTATTTCCATATATTTTCACAGACCAGATTGTTATGTTTTCAATTGGACTGTACAGGTTATAGATCACACTATAGATCACACTACAGGTGGGAATTGTTATGAAATGAGTTATTGTGGTGTCATGTTCCAATTGCACAAATACCAGGCAGTGTATCAGGGCTGTGTACCATTTATGTCCACTCTAGCAATAGGGACACAGCAGTATCTGACCTGTATATCCAGCCTCCACCAAGGTAGAGTAATCCCCTTTGGAGGATAGCAGAAATACACAAACCACATAATAGGTTGCTACATTGGCTGCACAGGTACACATAGGTGCAAGTAACAGCTTTGAAGCAAGTCCCCCTATATCTGAGCAAGCAGGTAAGCTCACAGGTGATGTCCTGTAAGGCTGACTATAACTATGAATCAGACATATCCACACCACCAAGGACAATTGCAACCGTGTCTCCACATATGTTGTAAGTCTCAAACGAAACAACACAATTCACCCCGTACTGGGTGTAAACAACACCTCATATACACATGCCATGGATATAGGCAACCTGCATCACACATTATAGCTGGGAACATTGCCACCCTGTCCACCCCAGTCATGTACATGGAGATATGCACATTAACCACACTCCTCCCTTCAGCAATGGTGAGCATGTACATATTGCCTACTGATGGCAACAACAGCATACCTCCATGGGCCATAATAATATCTCCACAGCAGTAAACACAAGTGCTGAGAGTTAATGCAGAAATCTAATACCTATTCTGAAAAAGATATTGGCCACAGTCTTGGCAATACATTCAGTACCAGCTTTACCCCTCTCTCCCTCCACAAGTGAAGTGCTGAGTGAATGTGTTCTTACATGCTGTAATCAACATGGAACTCAACATGTCAGCCACACCCCCCCACAAAGATAACCACCTGGCAAAAACTCTACAAAGCTGACTTTGCAGCCATGAAAACAGGGGTGAATGTCTTCACTGCACTCATGGCAGTGGGATGTAGCTGCATGACTGTGGAATCATACACATAGGCACTGTGCAAACAGGTACATGAATGCATGGTACTAGCCAGAGACAATAGAACCCAGACATTGTCCTTCAAACACTGGGAGACAATGTGATGGTCCCCTGCCATTACTAAAGTGTACATCAGAAGGAGGACTCTGTTGCAAGGAATTGTGGTGTCCTATGACTGTTGAACTCCCTTATTAGCCTTAAACACAACTTTAGATCCCTCATTGAGTCCCTGACAGGCATCTATGGCAGCAGAGATGCAGCAGACACAGATGACTGTCACAACAGCCTTGATAGTTACATCAACAACCTCCACAGCAGTAAACACAAGTGCTGAGAGTTAATGCAAAAAGCTAATACCTATTCTGAAACAGATATTGGCCACAGTCTTGGCAATACATTCATTGCCAACTTTACCCCTCTCTCTCTCCACAAGTGAAGTGCTGAGTAAATGCATTCTTACATGCTGTATTGCATTTTTGTTCTAGGCATCTGTGTGTCACCAGGATGTGGCCCTGCAGCAAAGCCACAGGGTATGGCGGTGTGGTGACATATCCACCATGTCATAGGCAGGGTATAGTATGTGCATGGTAATTCCTGGTCTGTAACACAGTGATTGCATATGCCTCACAGATTATAGGGCTGAGGGTTGTACATAGGTACCTGCTGATGTACAACATATGTTGTAGAATGGAGAACAGTACATGTTTTGGTTTGGACACACCTCTGATTGCTAATAACCACAGCCACAGGGGATATTCATTAATCAAACACACTGAGATTACTATAAACACACACACACAAACACACACACACACACACACACACACACACACACACACACACACACACACACACACACACACTTGCCAGTACTCAGATCCACATGTTCATTGCTTCATAGGTATGTAGTAGGTGAATGGGCCTGAAGGTTCTACAAGGCTAGCCCAAGGGAATACCTTGGCATCAGGCCACGTAACAACAGACCTCAGTGTGGCTCAGGAATATAGTCACTGGAGTGATCTCCAGGGGTGGGTATTGTATTCCCCACCACTCATCTAGGTTTCTATTGTGGCTGACCAGTGGTGAGCACTACGTCCCATGTATGTGATCTATATTCCATAACATGGACAGTGTTTGGGTTATGCACATGTCCCACATGTATGTTCTTTGATGTGTGGAAGTGTGCTTGAAGTATCTGGGGCATGTTGTGTGGACAGATTGGTATATTCTGATGTAGCATCCCTGACTTCATTTGGTGAGAATTGGCTATGTAACTGAGGTAGTGATTGCACCTACATTGACAGTATGATATGTGTATTCAGTGGAGTTAGTGGTGTCTGTCCATACAGGGCATGTGTATAAGTCATGGTATTCACTTTGTGGGGTACATTTACAGACTCTACAGTTGTTGCAGGTGTCCAGTGCAGAACATGGCAAAAGGGCCATTGTACAATTGATTGGACTATTGGTCCTTTTACTGGCTGGATAACACACACTCAGTCAGGAGATGTAACAAATCAAAGTACTTTCTGATGTCAGTGTCTCTGTTGTGGTCAACAGGCATACAGTCCACTGCAATTACACTGTGGGTACCAGCTGTGAGGCAAAATGCAGAAGAACTACCAATATAGTAGTTGTTGCCTAGCCAAGTGTGCTTGTGTGTGATATGTGACTGGAGAGTGGTCTCTGAGTAATAGAAAGGTTGCCTATATTGTTCATACTGTCACATTTAGGGCTATGGATTGTCTACACCAACCTTTATGGTGTTTGACAACTGTTGGTCTTGTAATGTAGACATTACGATATATACTAGGTCCTCAACATAATAATTTAGCAAATCCCACCTGCCAGTGGATCCTGTTATTACACAATCACACAGGCCACCACACAGAATACTGATGACAGATGCATGCACACACATGTGCCAGAACTGAGTTTCAAACCCTTACCTAGCTATGTGTTGCTAATACAGTGTAACACAATTACAACACACACCACAGAGCTTATAGGATGGATGCTGTCCCAAGGTACTTCTAAGGTAAGGAATATCACCAGCCCTTGTAAATACTGGCACTGGGTGATACAGTGGGTGAGAGATTCCAAAAAATATTTTACCCTACACAGACATTTACATTTGCCAAGGGTAAGGTTCAAACCTCTCTCTAACTATCTTTTCAGACCATTATGTTACACATTTACCATATGCACCACTGACCTTACTTGTGGTTTAGGATTGCCAACAGGTACTTCTAAGGCGGATGATATCTGCAGGACTGCTAAAGTAAGGCACTGAGATGTGTACTGGGTGTAAATGGGGCCAAAAGCTTTGAGGTATGGACATAAATATGTAGACATATGTACACACACAAGCACTTGCCAGGGATGAAATTCAAACCCATACCTTTGCAGTTATTGCTACTACATTGTTCTGCATTTATCGCATGTGCCATGGAGCTTACATGTTGGAGTGTTTTGCAAAGGTATCTTTGAAGGTGAGTGACATCAGCAGCAGTGCTAAAGGAGGGGTAAGAGAAGTATTGTAAGTGTGAATGACCACAAAATCAGGTCTCTACAAGGATACACCCACTTCCTCACATTCACACAGTTGCTAGGATCAGGATTGGAACACCTACCTAATTTACTACACTATAGTATTACACAAGTATTGCAAGTGCCATGGAGCTTATATGTTGGAGAGCTGTCCAAAGGTATCTTTGAAGGTGAGTCACATCAGCAGCAGTGCTAAAGGAAGAGTAAGGGAAGTGTTGTAAGTTTGAATGACCACAAAATCAGGTCTCTACAAGGACACACACACTCTCACACAAACCATCACATTTTCACAGTTGCCAGAATCAAGATTAAAACTCCTGCTTAACTGGTTTGCTATGCTATAGTATTGCACAGTTATCGCAAGCGCCACAGAGCTTATATATTGGAGAGTTTTCCAAAGGTATCTTTGAAGTTGAGTGACATCAACAGCAGTACCACAGCAGGGGTAAGGGAAGTGTTGTAAGTGTGAATGACCAAAATCAGGTCTCTACAAAGATACACACACTCTCTCACATTTACTCAGTTGCCAGGATCAAGATTGGGACTCCTACCTAACTAGTTTGCTACATTATAATATTACACAGCTATAGCAAGCGCCACAGAGCTTATATGTTGGGGAGCTGTCCAAAGGTATCTTTGAAGGTGAGTGACATCAGCAGCATGCTGAAGGAGAGGTACATGAGATTGAGTGAGTGGGAATGGCCTCAACCACATTCATCTAGAAAAACACACACGCACTCGCACACAACTTTACATTTGACAGGACTGACATTAGAACTGCTACATGGATACCTATTTGTACTGTAGTGCTGCACAGTTATCACAAGCACCACTGACACTATAGGACTGAGGGCTAACCAAAGATATTTCTACAGTGAATGACTTCAGCACATCATGTGATATAGGCCAATGGGAAGTGTAGTGGATGGGACAGGCCTCATAATGGGATTCTCTCTATCGCTGTCTGTCTTTATCTTCCCCATGTCTCTATGTGTATATGTTTGACATATTATATTATGTTGGCCTTAGATATGTGTGTGTATTTCTATCCAGTGTGTGTGTGTGTGTGTGTGTCTGTGTGTGTGTGAAGTATCAATGGTGTACAATTTGGTGTGTGTGCACAGACAGCTGTGAATAATATGAGATATATGTATCCTGTTTTTTTTTGATTATTTATACAGATTATTGTTTTTAAGAATTAATATATAGCACTCTTACTGTCTGCTTTTTAGTCTTCGAGTGTATTTTATTGCTATTAACTAATCTGAACAAGTAACTGATTTGTCTGCAGTCAAAAGCATTCTGTATCTTTACAAATCTTTATCTGTTTGTGCTTTCTCTAGTGCTACTGTCTGTAGGCTATTGTTTCTAGCTGAAGCCTCTCTTCAACTTTGCTAGATTGTGTTAATAGTATGCTGAGTGGTAGCTGGTTCTTTTGTGTTCTTGTAAAAAAAAGTTGTTCTTCTGGAATTTAAGCCCTACCTTTGATAGGGTTTCTGTCTATACACACTGAGCAGAGTAGATAAGAGTTGTTCACCGCAGCTGTTAGCTGAGATATATAAGTATCCTGGTTTTTTTTTCGATTATTTATACAGATTATTGTTTTTAACAATTAATATATAGCACTTTTATTGTCTGCTTTTTAGTCTTCAAGTGTATTTTATTGCTATTAACTAATCTGCACAAGTAACTGATATTGTCTGCAGTCAAAAGCATTCTGTATCTTTACAAATCTTTATCTGTTTGTGCATTCTGTAGTGCTACTGTCTGTAGGCTCTTGTCCGCACCCTCCCTCCCAGTTGGTGTCTTGCTCTTATACTTGGTGGCTTTGCAGTTGCCCGCCCCTACTGTAAATCTGATCTGTGACACTCCTCCCAGTCTAGTGTCATTAGCTCATTGCCTTAATATTGCTACAACTCAAGTGCTCTAGGTTGCACTGCATCTGAAGTGTTTGTGTGTTTTAGCTGCTTTTCTGTATATATAGACTTCTCTGTTTCTTTAACTAAATAAGCTCTGCAAAGTTGTTTTATTGCATTCCTGCCAGCATTTACTGTGTTTCTGTACCTAATTTCTGCTACTTTGTAAAAAAAAAAAATCATTGTTTCCTGCCTTTACTGAATTAGAATAGTCCAGTCTTCAGGTATTGCTGATCTCTGGGCTGTGTCATAGTTCCTGTGTTGCCTGTATCCTTATTTGGATAGGAGGAAGCTTCTTTGTTCACCAGTGAGAGTGGGGAGCTCTGAGCAGCCTATCTGTCCCTGGAGGAGTGGTTCCTGCCCAGTGACCTGTAGCTTACTGGCCGTTATGGGATATTTCCTATCTCTTTCTAACCCCCTGCTTTAAAGCCAGCTTTTGCGTGCTTTTGCGCTTGTAATTTAAAGTTTGTCCTGTTTGTTGCATTTACCTGTTGAGGCTACACACTCAAGTGTGCTAGCCTGTGTTACATATTTATTGCATTTTTCTGCTGTTTGTTGCAAAAAAAGAAAAAAAAATTATCCTTGTTTCCTATCTTTCCTGACCTAGAGTAGTCCAAATACAGGCTTTGCTGTATTCTGGACTTTTGGAAAGTTCCTGTGTTGCCCATTTCTTTTCTTGGATAAAGGGAGGCTTCTTTGTTCACCAGTGGCAGTGGGGAGCTTAGGGCAGCCTATCTATCCCTGGAGGAGTGTTCCCAGCACAAAAATCTGGTAGTCTATTGGCCGGTTTGGGCCAATTTCTAGCTCTTTCAAGTCCCCCTGTATAAAACCCGCTTTGGCACGGTTTGTGCGCTTGTCACTACTCAGCCAAGCTCCTCATGGTCCTGCAGAGTGGTGCCAGCAGCAGAGAGGCTAAAAGAGCGACTGCTAACCTGATAAGTGTTTTTTTCCTGCTACTACCTGGGCAACTGTCCGATCTAGCTAAACTGCAAGTATTTCTGCTTCTTGAACTGTTTTAAACTGTTTAAAGTTGTTTTTGCACCTGCACTTTTAAAGTTTGCCCTGTTTGTTGCATTTACCTGTTGAGGCTACACACTCAAGTGCACTAGCCTGTGTTACATATTTATTGCACTTTCCTGCTGTTTGTTGCAAAAAAGAAAAACAAAATAAACAAAAAAATTATCCTTGTTTCCCATCTTTCCTGACCTAGAGTAGTCCAAATACAGGCTTTGCTGTATTCTGGACTTTTGGAAAGTTCCTGTGTTGCCCATTTCCTTTCTTGGATAAAGGGAGGCTTCTTTGTTCACCAGTGGCAGTTGGGAGCTTGGAGCAGCCTATCTATCATGGGAGGAGTGTTCCCAGCACAAGAATCTGGTAGTTCCTGTGTTGCCCATTTCCTTTCTTGGATAAAGGGAGGCTTATTTGTTCACCAGTGATAGTGGGGAGCTTGGAGCAGCCTATCTATCCCTGGAGGAGTGTTCCCAGCACAAGAATCTGGTAGTCTGTTTGTTGCAAAAAAAGAAAAAAAAATGTTATCCGTGTTTCCCATCTTTCCTGACTTAGAGTAGTCCAAATACAGGCTTTGCTGTATTCTGGACTTTTGGAAAGTTCCTGTGTTGCCCATTTCCTTTCTTGTATAAAGGGAGGCTTCTTTGTTCACCAGTGGCAGTGGGGAGCTTGGAGCAGCCTATCTATCCCTGGAGGAGTGTTTCCAGCACAGGAATCTGGTAGTCTATTGGCCGTTTTGGGCCAATTTCTAGCTCTTTCAAATCCCCCTGTATAAAACCTGCTTTAGCACGGCTTTGCGCGATTTTGCGCATAGCGCAGCATCGGGCAGTGCCGCTTAATTGGGTTTAAACCATTCTCGGCTCCACAAAGTCTGCTCTTCACTTTTTCCCTTAGAACTGATCTAGTTCTCATAATAAACACCCTATTCCCACTCTAAAGCCTGGCACTTGCTCACTAAACCAATTATATAAGTCAGCACTAAAAAATTAAAAGCACTACACCTTCACAAATTCCCCTTGAGTACTTTGTTCCCCATTGGCCCTTTTTTTCAATTATAAAAGAATTCCCAATACTATTCAAGCATGTCCAAAGGTCAGTTGTCAATCTCCTCTCCGGTCCAGCTGGTGAATCTGGGAATCTTGAGGCAATGTTACAACTGCCTCATGTACACAGACAACCCTCTCCTCCTCCCAACAAATTCCAACACATGTGAGAGATGCAACCATATAGCCAAACTGGAGGCTAAACTCTCTCAACTCAGTACTGGCATAACCAGTCAGGAGGAGAAGGAAACCACACTCACTACAATTCCAGTCTCACATAGACCTACCATGACAGCAAACCAAACACATAAACACACAAAAACATACTCAGAGGCTCTAAATAAAAATCTTCCTAAGCAGCAGAGACCTCCAAAGCAGACATCCAAGCAACCACTACCCCAAAACAAAACACGTGCAACACATAACTCACAAAGCCAGTCTGCCGAACAGTCACAGCCCTTAAGGCTAAACAACACACCTGATACACTTGTAATAGGTGACTCTATCGTCAGGCACACTGACGTCCCGCTCACCAGGCTGAACAAGGAGAAGGTCATGGTGAGCTGCCTGTCGGGCACTAGGATCCGCCACATAACACAAGCACTCAGGTCACTCCAAGGCAAGTACAAATATGACTCAGTCATTGTCCATGCTGGTGAGAATGACCTGAGACGTACCTCCCTGGACTACATGAAAAGAGACATAGAGGAGCTCTCTGAGCATGTAGCCCAGGCTGGTATGAACCTGACCTTGAGTAGCATCTTACCCTCACCAAGAATGATGCCACAATATGAAGACAAGATGATCAATTTCAACAATTGGCTTAAGTATTGGTGTCATTCAAAGGGGATCCAATGCCTGTCTGCCTGGGATGACATGCACGACAAGCCACGATGCTTCGCTAGGGACGGCTTGCACCTGTCACCCCTGGGCTTTCGGATATTGGCAAAGGCTCTTACCACCCCCATAGTGCATTTTTTAGGCACGACTCAAAAGACAAACCCACCTCCATAGGTATCACAAGGGATAAGAAACTAAGAGTAATGCTACTCAACGCCAGAAGTCTAAACCTCAAGATGCATGCACTCGAAACTCTCCTTAGCATGGAGAACATCGGTATCTGTGCAGTAACTGAAACCTGGTTCAAGGCTCCCGAGAGCACCCAGCACTACCAGGTTATACCTCATACCATGTTTTTCGGCCCCAAAACCTGGACTGAACCACAAAAGGAGGGGGAGTATCAATATTCGTCAAAGATACCCACACCTCCAGGTTGACGGCACAGCACGAAGCATCAGAGACTATCCATGTGCAACTAACAGTGGGTAAAACTGCCTTCCAGTTTATAGCCTGCTACAGACCACCCTCCCAAACCCAGGAACCCCACTCGGCCTTCCTGAGAACACTGGAAAATATGAAGGTCTCTCCAAACACCATTATATTGGGTGACTTCCATTACCCAAACATATACTGGGAGCATTACTCTAGCTCCAGTACCCTAGCCCAAAGGTTCCTAGAATTTATAAACTCAAATGCTATGGAACAACTTGTTGCCACTCCCACAAGAGGGGAAAACATACTGGACCTGATCATCACTAACATGAGGACTCTATGCTCCAGACCAGAAGTGTATCCCTCACTGGTAAGATCAGACCATAAACTAATCTCAGTAGATATTCACATCCTGACCCCAGCCCCTGCCCAGAAAACCACAGTGAAAAACTTCTCTAAAGCAAATTTCACACTCCTCAAAACCAAGGTGGAATCCTTCAAAGCCCCAGGGCCTGTGGAAAATACAGTCCAGACCGCAGAATCCTTTATAAACGCATTTTATGAACACCTTTAGGAATGCATGGATCATGCAATCCCAAATAAAACCAAGACCCAGTCCTCCAAAGTTAGGTGTCCTATCTGGTGGACCCCAGCCATAAACAAACTATACAATAGAAGGAGGAAGCTACTACATGGTAGAGCAAAATCCCAAAAAGGGAAGGCATCTCTGATCAGTATTAGCAAAAAACTACGGGCACTTATAAAATCGTCTAAGGCCAGCTTCGGGAGAAAAATTGCACAGGACACTAAGGATAATCACAAGGCTTGCTTTAGTTATGTTAGGAACCTGGGTGGTAATTCCCTGATATGCTCGTAATTAGTCCAAAATGACAAAAAATACACCGAACCCACAGACATTGCCAACAGCCTAGCTGACAGGTTCAGTGCAAACTTCTCCCTCCCTTCCCCACCAAAAGGGCAAATATCTATCCCAGCAGAGTGCTGCCCCCCTGACATCTCAGATGCTCAGGTAAGAGCCGCCCTCTCCAAAGCAAAAAACACAGCATCAATGGGACCAGACGGTGTCCCGGGCTGCGTCCTACATGAACTCCAAGAATAACTAAACCCAAACATAAAACTACTGTTCAGTCTCAGCCTTAATACAGGATATGTACCCAATGAGTGGCGTACAGCAACAGTGGTCCCTCTCCACAAAGGTGGTGCCTAAACAGATCCTGGAAACTATCGCCCCGTAATCTTTACTAGCTTGGTCTGCAAAGCTATGGAAAGGATCATCATGGACCTCATAAATAAAGATATTGGGGACCTACAGACACTGGATCCTACCCAGTTCGGCTTTGTTAAGGGCAGATCTTACCTCTTAAACCTGGTTGATTTCTTTGAACCAGTCACCAAGGCCATTGACGAGGGGAAGGTAGTCCACACAGCCTACCTGGACCTCGCAAAAGCCTTCGATACAGTACCCCACTCGGGCATTATAGATAAGCTCACCAGCTTAAATATAAACCCCTATGTCACTAGATGGGTTGCAAACTGGATCAAGGACAGAACCCACATGGTTAGAATTGCTGGAGCCATGTCAGACTCCAAACCAATTACAAGTGGCATCCCACAAGGCTCAGTCCTGGGATCTCTCTTGTTCGGTATATATTTCTCGGAGGTACAGGCTAACACGGAAGTACTGTGGCTGACCAAGTTCGCAGATGAGCAAACTGGGCGCCATAATCGACTCTTCAGCCAACACAAGCATCCTACAAAAGGGCCTCATAGAAACAGACAACTGGTGCCAGAGCCATGGCCTCAAGCTAAATGCCAAAAAGTGTATAGTCATCCCCTTTGGCAAAAACAATGTGCCCACAAATTACCACATAGGTGGTAATCCATTAAGTATGGAAGAAGTAATTAGGGACCTGGGGACCCAAGTTGATAGCAATCTCTCATTTGACAACCACATGGCCAAAGTGGTTAGAAAAACATTTTATATAGCCCACCCAATCATGAAGGGATTCACATCTTTAGATCAGGGGAGGTCATCGTGCCTCTTTACTCATCCCTCATCAGGCCCATAATTGAGTACAATGCCCCTTTTGGGATGTACCTTACCAGACACCTGCAGCAACTGGAAAGACCTCAAAAGTACCTCAGCAAGAGGATCAAAGGGCTCAAACAGATGCCATATGCTGCCCGGTTAAAGAAACTCCAGCTCTACTCAGTGGCATACCGCCTGTTCAGAGGCGATCTGTGCCTGACGTATAAAGCCATGTCCAACCCGGAGTTAATGGACATGCTGCACCTCAGAAAATCCAAATCCCATCGAGCTACACACTCAAGAGACTTGAACCTCAGCACTGAAATAAATAGGACATGCCGGAGGGACAGATTCATAACCCAGAGGCTCCCTTCACTCTGGAATAAAATCCCAGTCCAGGTTAGGCAGAGTCCCTCATTGACTCTCTTCAAGAAGAATCTTGATGAGTGGATGGGAGATAGTAGGTTTACCCCGGGTATCACTTCTGTGTCACTGGTAGACAGAGGCACAGTATACTAACCTCGAAAAAGGGCATAGCAAAATTCATTTAAAATGGGTGGCAAAAGCCAAACACACTCTGGCTAGGCTTATAAATGCCCTAGGGAAGATAGCCTAGTATGAACCTATGAACCTATAACCGATATCTGTAGTTCACTGTATTGTGAGACATGGGCTTCATTTCTTCAAGTGTAGGAGCATGCCCAGTATGATCTTCTATATTGAGTTTGTACATTCATTCCAGAGAGGGCTGGACTCCAGTTCAGGGTTTTGTGTGCTACAGCTTCAACTTGCAAACGGTTTCTGTGGGATATCTGTAGATAGGTTGCCAATATGGAGACACAATAGGCTTAACATACAGGGGATACTGCAACTATTGCTGTCTGTGCTGCTTGTGTGACATGTTTGGTTGTAGCATAGATATTTTGACATATGTACTGTTTTACACTGTGATGTATCATGCCATCAACTACTGACAGTTATCATTCTTTGCTCACAGTTATTTACCAGGAAATACAAGATGAATGAAGCTGAGACCAATAATTTGAGGCATATAGACTACACATTCTGGCACACACCTGCCATTGTGGAGGGGTAGCTACAGACAATAGACTGCTGGTTCTGTGTAAATGGTGCAGCACCTTGTTAGTATGCTGGCTGGGGTTCCCCTCCTTGTGCTTTTCTCAACTTCAAGGAATGGCCATATCCTGCTGGGGTCATACCTCTACGCTGTACAGATACACCCAGGTTATCCAGAGGCAAGAGTCATATATCTGTCAGTTTACCTTCACATTGTGATTTGCAAGCAGTATTGTGGCTATTCATTCGTGGGTTTACAGTCAGGAGTAGTATGGGTGGACATTAGAGTTTCAGACTTCACACACTGCATGATATCCATGCTTTTACACCCCCCTCTGTCATTCTCTCCTCCACCTAACATTATGTCAGCAATATCTCAGAGATATCCCTATAGCTGGGCCTTTATCACAGTAGTATTTATGGCCTGATCCACAGTCCTTGCAGTAGGACATGGGGTGGCATGCTACTGGCATTTGTCAACATGGCCTTGCATTTGTTTTCTTTTTATTGTTAGGTTATTAGTTGGGATTATGCATGAGGCATGGGACTTTGCCAGAGGACTGTAGGCCATTTGAGAGTGCTGCAGGCCATCTGTTACTGCATTTCTACATGGGATTGTGGTGGGTACATATCTGCAGACTTTAACATTTGAAATGACTGTACTGGTATTTCGGTTACTCTGTTGGCTTCCATTTCATATTGTATTGTCACCTATCATGCAAACAGGAGGTATATCAGTAGAGTACACATGCTAGATCTTAATACCATATATTTCAGTTTCAGAATTCTTACCCTTCAGAACTGGAATGCAATAGCCAGACCTGTTGTAGTATGTCTGCATAGATCTGCAGGGGGGCTGTTCACCATTGTCAACATTTGAGGGCCTTAGCCCAAACATTCTTCATGGTCATCTACACCTGTCCTGCTGGGTGAGGCTGATGGTTGATATGTGGCCCTCATTGACATCCATGTGTGTGACCTATTGACACCCACAGTTCTTTGGGCCATCACATGTACTGCAGTGGGGGTTGTCACCTTGTGTAGTGCTGCCTACTATGTTGACCCCAGTATTTGTTATGGATTTCCTGCTGTCCCACATAGCTTTCTGCTGCTATCCCATTCAGCCACCCAATTCCCTTGCATGCTTGCATCCATGATAACATACTACTCCATTCAGTAATTGATAGGAAGAGTGACTTACCTTGTCACTGGGCTAGTATTGGGGACAATGCTGGAGGGCTGACTATGTTGGATGCACATAGTGCACTCCCTGTACATGGTAAAGCTCAGGTAGTGTCATGTTTGGCATCCCTTTTACTGCATGTGCAAATTGGAGAGAGGTATCAGTCCCTGGGTCCCTACAGTGTCAGTGTGAATGCTATGCATTGCCTTTTTGCTAAGGCCTGGGCATACTGTGCATACCTTCTTCTGCCCACAGGGGTAGGCTCAGGATATTCCTCTTCCGAGTCCCTCTGTGCCTGTGCTGGCATTGGCAATGGTGGGGGGCTGTGTGTCCCTGCTCTATGCTGTTCCTGCTGTAGCTGTTTCCACAGGATCATATTGTGCAGCATGGCACATACTATGAACATTTGTGTACATGTAGTTGGACAGTACTGCAAGGCTCCACCAGATGTGTCAAGGCAGCGAAACCGTGACTTGAGCATCCCAAACACATGCTCTACAATGATCCTGGTTTGTGTGTGTGTCTCATTATGGAGTTCTTGTTTGGGTGTGTGTGCATTTCTGATGGATGTCATCAGCCATGGCTCCAGTGCATAGCCAGCATCTCCTACTAGATGGCCATATGCGATGTCCCCATAGCAAACACCTGATACAGCTGTGAGCAATGCCAGATGTGGGAGTCGTGATAGCTTCTAGGGCTGCCAACACACACATTCATGACAATGCCTTGGGCATTGCACATGACCTGGCATTTGATGGAGGGGAAGCCCTTGTGGTTTATGTAGACCCTGCCCCACTGACCGGGTGGTGATTTGATGTTGATGTGCGTGCAGTCTATAGCACCAACTACCTCAGGGTATTCTGCTATATGGTGGAAAAGATGCATATATGTGTCAGCGCCTCATGGGCAATGGAGAAATATATGTGCTCATTGGTATGTTGTGTCATGGCATCCAAGAACTGGTGGAGTACCCTGGAGACCCCCATGATATCTCCAGTTGGTCTTTGGAAGGTACCTGTGGCTAGTATTCTTAAACTTAGACATACCTTGGTATCCACTGGATGGATTCCCCTCTATTAGTTCTGTGTGTAAGAAGTGGCCAGCACAGCTCAACGATTTGCTGTAGAATGTCCCTGCCTACCCTATAGCACTCTAGTATCTCCAGCTCATGTAGGCCCTGGTAGGTTTACCTGGGTCTGTATACTCTTCTTCTCCTCCTCACTGTGGGTAAGTTGTCAGCATTCTCCTTACCACCCTCAATCTCTAGCACATATTGATGGAGGAAAGCAGCAGCAGCCTCTAACATATTTAATTATCTTTGCCAGTTAAAAATCCCCCATCTGTGTACACCGGTGGTGTAGAGTTTGTAGGAAAAAACAGTCTGTAGGGTGTTTGCATAGTTTATATTAGTGTGCTGGGCTGCTGCATGAGTAATTGGCTGATTCTGATACATTCCATCTGCCAGCTATGCTAGTTCTCCTTGATTGCCTTCCTACTGCTGTTTCCCCTTCCCACTTCCTCCCTATTTAAGCCCTGAGGTGCGCCAAGCATACCCGGTGCGCAAAGGTAAACAGTTCTGCTATTTCCTGTGTTTTATTTATTTTTTTTATGCTCGCTTCACTCTGCTTACACCCGTTTAGCTAATGTAAGTATTTTTAAGCAGAAATGGCCCTCCCTGGACACGAACAGGCTCTGCATTTCATGGAATAAGACAATACAGTCTCAGACACACCCCCTTCCTTAGCTGTGTTTAGCTAATGGCAAACATGCCCCACAGAGCTCCAATGAGCTTACAGCAAGCATGACATCCCCCCTTATGAAGTCAATCAGCTCTTATACTTGCATTGTTGTATTGCTGCACCTACATGGTTAGGTACAAGCTGACACTTTTGAGGAAATCTGTGATTCAGTATAACTCAACTCATTTGCATACCCCAGCATGCAAGTCCTTAGTTAGTGCACTTAGATGGACCCTTTCCCCTTGACAACCAGTGCTCCCTCGTATTGTTTACATTCTGCATGCCATTGACTATAATGGCAAAATGCAGAATTATCTTAAAATTTACTTTTCTCATATTTTTTTTTTATTTTCGGCACAATCCCGTTTATGCACCCTGCCCTAAACTTAAACAGCCACAAGTAGCCAAAAAAATAAAAAGTTTAATTTCATACAAAAATAAACTATTATTAATGCAAATGGCCTTATATTTGGTCATTGGCATGTGTGTTTGACTGTAATTCATGCTTTCCATGAGCTGTTCTGTCTCCATTTGCTCAGATGCAGAAATGTATTCAGTTACTAACTGAATACATTACTGCTCTGACACTGTTCCTGTATGGAGTCCGGCCAGCTTTGTGGATCGCAAAATCACCTCATTCGCATGCTTTTTACCAGCAAATGAGGTGATTTACATCCCAAACAGCTTTCCTTGTAGGAACAGTGAAGGGCCACTCATGCACGTGAAAACGGCAATTTCCTGGATCACTCGGTAGCCATTTTCCATTCAGGAGCTCCTACACTCTTCCTGCATGGAAAATGGCTGTATATGAACCCCGGGGATTGTTTTATTCAGAGTTCATTATAGTTATAGACTTCCCTTCACTCAGACATGGTGTATGTTGATGTTTGTAATTTCAGTGATTATGTTTCACTGAAGTTATTTTTTTCTTTCCAAAGGTGTTTTTTTTCTTTTTCTTTTTATGCACTGTTTTATTGCAATTAGTATGAGATTACTGTGTGCTGTCTGTCAGAGTTTTCCCTTATCCCTATTGTTGTATGACCATGATGTTAGTATAGAAAAGTGGGAGAGATATAAGAGAGACTTGCCCTGACTGCAAACAAAAAAAAAATGCAAGCATATATATATATATATATATATATATATATATATATATATATATATATGTTTATGCATATATATATATATATATATATATATATATATATATATATATATATAAATATATATGTGCGTGTGTGTGTGTGTGTACAGTGGATATAACAAGTGTGCAGACCCCTGTTAATATGCCAAGCTTTTGTGATATAAAAAAATTAGACCACAATAAATCATTTCAAAACTTTTCTCTCCTTTAATGTGACCTATAACCTGCACAATTCAATTGAAAAATAAACAAATCTGTTAGGGGAAAAATATAAAAAAAAACCAAAAAAAAAAACGTACAATAAGCTGGTTGCATAAGTGTGCACACTCTTAAACTAATACTTTGTTGAAACACCTTTTGATTCAATTATAGCATTCAGTCTTCTTGGGTACACACCTGACATCAGTTAAAGAGACTCTGATTAACCCCAAATAAAGTTCAGCTGTCCTAGTAGGATTTTCCTGACATTTACTCAGTTGCCTACTACAGCAAAGCCATGGTTCACAGAGAGCTTACAAAGCATCAAAGGGATCTCATTGTTGAACGGTATCAGTCAGGAGAAGGGTACAAAACAAATTTCCACAGCATTGGATATACCATGGAACACAGTGAAGACAGTCATCAAAAAGTGGAGAAAATATGGGACAACAGTGACATTGCAAAGAACTGGATGTCCCTCCAAAATTGATGAAAAGACAATACAAAAATGGGTCAGGGAGGCTGCCAAGAGACCTACAGCAATACTGAAGGAGCTGCAGGAATTTCTGGCAAGTACTGGTTATGTACTACATGTGACAACAATCTCCCATATTCTCCATATGTCTGGACTATGGGGTAGGGTTGCATGATAGAAGCCTTTTCTTACACAGAAAAACATATAGGCCCAGCTCTAATTTGCAAAACAATACATCAAGTCTCCCAAATGCATGTGGGAAAATGTGTTATGGTCTAATGAGACCAAGGGTGAACTTTTTGGCCACAATTCCAAAAGGTACATTTGGCACAAAAACAACATTTCGCATCACCAGAAGAAAAGCATCCCCACGGTGAAGCATGGTGGTGGCAGTATCAAGCTTTGGGGTTGCTTTTCTTCAGCTGGAACTGGGGCTTTAGTCAAGGTGGAGGGAATTATGAACAGTTCCAAATACCAGTCATTTTTGGCCCAAAACCTTCAGGCGTCTGCTAAAAAACTGAAGATGAAGAGGAATTTCATTTTTCAACATGACAATGACCCTAAGCATACATCCAAATCAACAAAAGAATGGCTTCACCAGAAGAAAAGCCCAGACCTAAATCCAATAGAAAATCTGTGGAGTGACCTGAATATAGTTGTGCACAAGAGATACCCTCGCAATCTAACAGATTCGGAGTACTTTTGCAAGGAAGAGTAGACAACTATTGCCAAATGAAGATGTGCCATACTGATAGACTCATACCAAAGAAGACTGAATACTATAATTAAATCAAAAGGTGCTTCAAGAAAAGTATTAGTTTAAGGGTGTACACACTTATGCGACCAGCTTATCATACATTTTTTTATTTTTTATATGTTTTCCCCTAACAGATTTGTTTGTTTTCAATTGAATTGTACAGTTTACAGGTCACATTAAAGGTGAGAAAAGTTTTGAAATTATTTATTGTGGTCTCATTTTTTATATCACAAAACCTGGCATTTTAACAGGGGAATGTACACTTTTTATATCGACAGTGTGTATGTATGTGTGTGTGTGTGTGTGTGTGTGTGTGTGTGTGTATATATATATATATATATATATATATATATATATATATATATATGTGTGTGTGTGTGTGTGTGTGTGTGTGTGTGTGTATGTATAAGTATATGCACATGTATAAGTATATGGATATTTATAAGTATACGTATAAAATATGCATGTGTATATGTATATGTATATCTATATTTATATCTATATCTATCTGTCGAACTATGTATCTACAGTGAGCATCATGCAGTTCCTTGAACTGTATTCTATAACATCACATTATATAACAAAGGTTCCACTGTAGTGCTATACTTCAAGATCAGGCAAAAGTGGGAGTATGAAATGTTGCTCTTATCACTGTTAGTTATGTGATTTCTGGTTTAGTATGTTTAAAGACAGAGGAGTGTGATGAGGTGCATAAGGTTTTCCCTTCTGTAAAAACATTTTGTGTCTGAGTATGATATGTACTGCTGCTTTCAGGAATTACTCAACAGAGGGGTTAAGATTTTTCAGTCTTCCCTACTGTTGACAGTCTTGGAGTTGGTATATGTAGAGGTAGGTACAGATGTATGCTAGCCTGCTTGTAAAGCTGGTATTGTGTTAGTTCTGTTATTTTCACTGAAAAGGGTTCTTATGTTTTCTCCATGATATTTTAACACCTGATGTATAATTACATATACACCCTCTTAATATACATGCGCATGTTCTTCACATTTCAACTTTCAGTGCCTCAAAATTCAGTTTTAGAGGAATTCTCAAGATCCAAAAATCTCTCTATAAACCATATTAATTGCATTCCAATGTGATCATGTTCAACAGATACTGAAATCACAAACAGGTGATTCTGGTGATTTTAAAATTAAGTAGTACATACCAAATAGTGTTATTAATCACGAAACAAACTGCTACAACCAATGCAGTAAATGTTCTTCTCAAAATCTTGTATACAAGCAATCCGACAGTAAATGGAGTCAACACATGGCTAAACATGCACTGTTCATTCAGCAGTAAAAATGACAGTAAAAGCAATTAAAAGATATATCTTTACTTCATATAAAAATAATAGAAATGTTAAGTGCTTTCACAACTCTCCTTATAGGTTCATAGGTTCATAGGTTTATACTAGGCTATCTGCCCTAAGGCATTTATAAGCCTAGCCCAAATTATTGTGGCTTACGCCACCCCTTATATGAAAAAATACTGTGCCCATTAGTTTGTTGTGCCTCTGTCCAGCAGTGACACAGAGTTGATTCCTGGGGTAAACCTACGATCTCCCATCCACAGGTCTAGATTTCTCTTGAACAGAGTCAGCGAGGTGCTCTGCCTCACATGGACCGGGATTTTATTCCACAGCATAGGGAGTCTCTGAGTGATAAATCTATCCCTCCAGCACGTCCTATTTATATCCGTGCTAAGGTTTAAGTCGCTTGCTCTAGTGGTTTTGGTGGATTTGGATTTTTGAGGTGGAGCATGTCCATTAATTCCGGGTTGGACATGGCCTTGTATGTCAGGCACATGTCACCTCTGAGCAGACGGTATGCGACTGAATAGAGCTGGAGTTTCTTCAATCTGGCAGCATATGACAGATTTTGGAGTCCCTTTATCCTTTTGGTGAGGAACTTTTGGGGTCTCTCCAATTGCTGCAGATGTCGGGTGAGATACATCCCGAATGGGGCATTGTACTCGATCATTGGTCTGATAAGTGAAGAGTACAGGGAACAATGACCTCACTAGATCTGGATGTGAATCCCTTCATGATCAGGTGGGCAATGTAGAAGGTCTTTCTAACCACTTTAGCAATGTGAGTGTCAAAAGAAAGGCCACTGTCAACCTGGGTCCCCAGGTCCCTGATAACCTCTTCTGTGCTTAGTGGATTGCCACCTATATGGTAGCTTGGGGTTACCTTGTTTTTCCCGAAGGGTATGACTATACATTTTTGGCGTTTAACTTCAGGCCATGGCTCTGGCACCAGCTATCTGTTTCCGTGAGTCCCTTCTGAAGGATATCCGTGTCCGATGCACTTTCTACTATGGCGCCCAGTTTGCAGTCGTCTGCAAACTTTGTCAGCCAAAGTCCTCCCATGTTGGCCTGTACTTCTGAGAAGTAGATGCCAAACAATAGGGGCCAAGGATCGAGCCCTGTGGGACACCACTTGTGACCGGCTTGGAGTCTGACACAGTGCCAGCAACTCTAACCCTGTGGGTTCTGTCCTTAAGCCAGTTTGCAACCCATCTTGTGACATATGGGTTTACATTTAAGCTGGTAAGTTTTTCTACAATACCCGAGTGGGGTATTGTGTCGAAAGCCTTTGCAAGGTCAAGGTAGGCTGTATGGACTGCCTTTCCCTCATCAATGACCTTGGTGACTGTTTCGAAGAAGTCAACCAAGTTCAAAAGGCATGATCTTCCCTTGACAAAGCCAAACTGGGTCGGGTCCAATGTCTGCAAGTCCCCTATATCTTTGTTTATGAGCTCCATTATGATCCTCTCCATAGCTTTGCAGACTAGACTTGTTAAGCTTATGGGGCGGTAATTACCAGGGTCCGTAGAGGCACCGCCTTTGTGGAGTGGGACCACAGTTGCCATATGCCACTCCTTGGGCATGTATCCTGTGGTAAGGCTGAGATTAAACAGCTGCCTTATGTGCGGGTTTAATTCCTCATTTAGCTCGTGTAGCACACAGCCGGGGACACCATCCAGTCCCATTGATGCTGTGTTTTTAGCTTTAGAGAGAGCAGCTTTCACCTGCGCATTTGAGATGTCCGGGAGGCTACACTCGGCTGGGATAGTTATCTCTCCTTTAGGGGGGGAGAGAGGGGGTGAAGTTTGCACTGAACCTGTCTGCCAGTATGTTGGCAATGTCTGTGGGTTCAGTGATTTTTGTATCATTTTGGACTAATTCTGAGCATATCTGGGAGTTTCCACCCAGGTTCCTAACATAGCTGAAAAAGGCCTTATGATTGTCCTTTGAATCCATGGCAATTTTTCTCTCAAAATTGGCCTTAGTTCAGACCAGTTTAAGAGTTCTCAAACACTTTCTTTATACTTAGCTCATTAAACACACACCGATCCAACTCAATTAATTCAAACTTGGTGCTAAAAACTAACCTATCAAGAAACACATATCAAAACATTGTTTTCATTCAGTTTACAGTAAATGCATAGCAACAAGCACTGTTTACATATAAATCAGAAGCTTACCAATGCCTTCTTGCTTTCAGATGAGGTTTGATAGGAATCCTATCATTGAGATCACTGCCTTGTGTTACCTGTAATTTAATAATCCATTTTGATACATTAATTTCCATTTTATTACTTATGTCCCCTTGCCTCATGGTGATTTTTGTTTTATCTACTACCATGGACTTGAAGCAGTATGAGTGTCTCTTACATGGTTAGCTAAAGAATTATTTGGTGCTCCAATCCCAACATTATAACTGTGTTCACGTACTTTACTGTGCTGGCCTCTGTCTGTTTTTCCTACATAAAATTTACTGCATATTTGGCAGCATGCTACATACACTATGTGACTGCTGCCACAATCTGCTATTAGCTTAAAGAAGTATTGCTTCCCTGTGTCTGGATGTATAAACACTTCTCCTGTTTATATAAAACTGAAATAACCGCAGTGTCCACAGGGACTTGTACTAAATACATGCTCATTACGCTCAACCATCGCTATTTCTGAAGTAGTTTTTGGGTAACACAACTTCCTTTTAAAGGGTTTACAGTTTTTATATTTAACTTTAGGGTATTTACCTACTATTCCTCTGTTGGTTTATTAGTTAATAGCACCAGTCAATGTTTTGTTATAATTTCCATGACATTTCTTGAATCACTGGTAAAACTTGAAAGGAGACTAGTACCATAATCTTTTACTGACTCTTGCTGTACTGAACTAACCGGTTCTGAAAAATATGGTTTAGCTTCAGCACCTCTCATCTTAGATATATAGGGTCGCCACCTTTTCAAATGGCCAAAGTGGGACATTTTCAGGACACACATCAGATTTTACAGGCCGAAACATACCCACAGTCAGTACAAAGGATAGAACTTAACATTTTTGCCTAAATAAAAGCTTATTCCTGTAGCTGTTTAGTTGCTTATTCTGTTTCTTGTAACATTTAGGTATTTTAGATACAGAAATAACTATTTTATGCAACTATTACATAAAATATGGGACATAATTATGTACTACAATCTCAGGACATTTGCCTTTTTTAATATTTTTTGTCAGGACACAATTGCCCAAAGAGGGACTGTCCCTCGCAAAGTGGGACAGGTGGTAACCCTATATATATATCCTTCAAATTTTCATCTGTCGTCCTTTTACTATATCCCCTAACCGTTAAATCCTTGTGAAAAGAATCAAGTTCCCTGTCAAAATTCTCATCTGCCACTGTTAGTCTCGATAACCTCATTCCTTGGCCCTTTATAATATTCTTAAACACATGCCTTCTATGCATACTATTTCTATGCAGGCATACATTTTTGTGGCATGGTTTCCTGTACATTTCTGCTGTTGTCCTGCCCATAGCTTTCTTAACTTTTAGATCTTAAAAATAAACCTTCTTTGTAGACATCTCTATAGTAAACTTAAGAACTTAAGAAAGTTAGTATAACTATTCACTGTTTTTTTTTTTTTTTTTTTTTTGAGACCAACAGAGGAATAGTAGGTGAATATCTTAAAGTTCAATATAAAAACTATAAATCACCTAAAAGGAAGTTATGTCACCATGAGGCTAGGGAACATAATTAATAAAATGGAGATTAATGAATCAGAATGGATTTTTAAATTACAGGCAATGAAAGGCAATGGCCTCAATGACAGGATTCCTCAAACCTCATCTGAAAACAAGAAGAGATCGGCAAGGTTCTGATTTTTTATGAATGAAATGTAAACAATGCTTGTTGCTATGCATTTACTGCAAACTGAATAAAAACAATGTTTTGATATGTGTTTTGTAACAAGTTAGTTTTTGGCACCAAGTTTGATATAATTAAATTGGATTGGTGTGTTTCTAATGAGATAAGTATAAAATAAATGTTTTAGAACTGTTAAATTGGTCTGATGAAGCAACCAGCAGAGTTGTGAAACTGCTTACCATTTGTAAGTTGGTTGAACTTCTCACTCCTGCTTGTCAACTGATTGAACTTCTCACTTTTATTTGTCACTCCATGATTTCCACAGCTTCTTCCTGTTCTTTGCCCTGAAACCAGGAAAGGCAGGTTCTCAGAGGCCAAACGATTACTCGGACTAATGCACAGGAGTCCCCAAGACTTTGGGAGGTTTCTGATTCCAACAATATTGATGGAACTAACAGTTTTCTGAGTATTCTTGTTCAAGGAGCTGAGTCATTCGGAAACAGAAAGCAGGAAAGGATTGTTGCTACAGGGACCAGGAATACGGCTAAAGGTGAGTGTTCCTCTGAACATTTTAACCACAAAAAACTTGATGTTAATGGTTTTCTTGCATTTAAATATAATTTTAATGAACAGGACAACCTAGCAGTTGCTAATAACAACAATAGTTACAGCAGTAATATTTTTAAACTTGAACCTGTGTTATCCAAATATAAATCTTTGGACTTGGACAATGTATATTTAAAAGAGTGTTTAACACTGGGTATTGTACCAAAAGGGCCTGGGACTTGGAAGTACCCCAATGGGGTGGTTGAAGGCTCCAATTTTCACAAAGAACTGTTGACTATTTTTGATCAATGTGGCTTTGATGTCTTAAGGGCTATTATAAGACAGAATGAGAAAACCATGGAAAAACTAATGTTTGAAATTGAATGTATCCTTAATCAATGTATTTTCAGTGATTTAAGGAATACTGTAGAAATTGAAAGGGACAAATATCATGCTATGCTAGGAACAGTAGAGAAGAAATGTAAGGATATCTATACTAAAAAAAATCAGGAAGTTAGACCATGATAAGAATGAATACAGAGAACATCGGGCATATCTCAAACCCAAAACTAGTAGGAATTTTCAGTGAGAGGGATAGAAGGTTGTAGGTTTGGATCAAAATCATCATAGGGGAGTACCATCACGTGAAGGGGGTCATAACACTGAGACCTATGATGGAAGTTATACTAATAATGTGGATGACCATTTAGAGTTTCCCTTCTCTGAAGGTAGGCGAGGTTAAGTAACAAGGGGCCAACAAACTACAATTACAATGGATGGGGAGGGGGTTACAGGGGGAACAGATGTCAGCAACAATAGAAACCCCATGTGTAGAGATAGCAATTAGGGATGGTGTCCAATATAGCCTAAGGGGTTATAACATTCTCAATTATAGTCCTATTGAAATTCAGGAACTGCATTTCAGCCTTTTCTCAAAGGGTTTTGTGTTTATCCCAAGGAGGAAAGGCTGAGATTAATAGGGTGATAATTGACCTTAAATTAGTCATAAGGAAAAAGAATCTTGAACTTTTATTCAGTGATAATGAGAATGGGCATCGTAAGGACAAAACCCTCAGTAGAAAAAGTACATATAATCCTCCCCTGTACCCCCAGCTTAAGAATTTATAGAACTTACTCGACCAAGTATTAAGGAAAGAAATAGCTGAAAATAAAGTCTTTTCCAACTTGACTATTGATGAGAGATAATTGTTGGAGGAATTAAGGGGTAACTACAATTTAAGGGTGATGGCCCCTGATAAGGGAGTGGGGACTGTTTTTTTATGAACCCTCACATATGAATCCAAGATGATGGGTGTCTTGGATGACATTAATAAATATAATAGAGTGTCTCTAAAAGAAATAAATATAATGCACAATAACATCTTCCTGGTCCACAATGAGTTATTGTTGGAAGGTTCTATAGATTTAAATCTCGTCAAGATTTACACAATGATAGACCCAAGATCCCAACTATATTTGGGATACCTAAGGTGCACAAGAACATTTTGGATCCCCCTTAAGACTATATTGTCAGCCGAGTTGTCAGTTATGGCTGCATTGGCCAGGTTCCTTGATGTTAAACTTAAGACCCTTTCTATAGGGTTTATGGGCACACTAAAGATTTCATGGGACTTGCTCAAACAAGTCAAACCTGATTTGCACCAAGAAAATATGTTTTTTGTTACAACTGATATTGTGGATCTTTTTTCTTCTATTCAACATGATCAAGGTCTTATATGGTTTGAAGAAGCATTGGTAGAATTTGAAGGATTAACCAACAATGATTTTCGGGTGTGTTCATTATTAATCGATCTTGTTCTGAAGAACAATTTCATACACTTTGAGGATGAATTTTGTAAGCAAACTAAAGGAGTTGTTATGTATGCCAACATTTTTCTGAGGATGAGGACTTTTTGAAGGAGCACCAGTTTTTAGAAAAAAATTATTTACAAAGAGGGTACCCTATTTCACTCCTGAGGGAAGTTCAGGATGAGGTTAGCAATGGTAGATTGAACAGGTCCACCCCTCTATTAGGTAAGGATGGGGTGATTATTGCAAGGCTTGTGGTGACCAGTTTGGACAACACTGGCTATGACCATGTGTTTGTGACTAACTACAGTGATGATGTTGGGGTTATTAAGAACATCAAGGAAAAGGAATGGGTGAAGTTTGCCTCCAAATCAGACCTCAGTATAATCTGGAAGTCTTTTAAATGTATCTACAGGAAGGGTCCAAACATTAAGAATTTAATAGAAAAAAAGAGTGGGTCAGTTCATCTGTATGGTCGGGACAAGAAGGGTACCTTTAATTGTGGACACTGTTCACAGTGCCCATATGTGTTTAATGGAGAAAGTGTACAACTGACTGCTAGGAACAGAATTCTTGCATGTAAATGGCATGCCACTTGCGATACCAGTGGTGTCATTTATTTAGTGTTATGCAAGGCTTGTAATGGATTTTATGTGAGCAAAGCCAAGAGAAAGCTCCATAGAAGAATAGATGAGCATTTATATGAGATTAAAAGTATGAATTGCAACAATGCCCTATGTAAGCATAGTATTAAGTGTAATAGTGCTTCCTATACTTCTTTTTGTCCTGGAGGTGATATTCAAGAACAAGAGTGGGGGGCCTTGGTAGCTCAAGATTGAGTATAGGGAATTATTTTGGCAGATTGTGTTAGAGGCCAATAAATTCACAGGCATGAATAAAACTCTTTCTATATATAGCTCCAATTCTAAAGCTTAGGGCTGCTAGACTTTGATTTGCAGTATGAAATTTGCCCACAAGATGGAGCTTCAAAATTTCACAAATATTGTATCTTGTTTTAAGCATTCATGTTTATTACATTTTTTAATACAAGCATAGATATTTGTTCACACACACACACATATATATATATATATATATATATAGATATATATATATATACATATAGATATATAATTATATGTTTGTTTCATGATGTCAAGATGCATTTTTATATGGCTTTAATGTACTATTTCAATCCATGTTTTATTAATTTTTTTATTGTTTATTACGTAATTGAATATATTAGTAACAATTAATGCAGTTAGCGATTACGTAATTGAATATATTAGTAACAATTAATGCAGTTAGCGTTTACTGATTGTGATTGGTGGTTTTCTAACTATACAGGGCATATATACTTAATCTTATATTATTTTTTTCATCTGATGAGGTCTGTTCCATGATGAAAAGAGCATTTATGTGCTTTAATTTGTTCTTGGATTTGGTTTTCTTTGGAGCATTAAACTGTGCTTTTAACTTATAAGGTGTTGGTCGTTCTTCCAGAGTGCCTTTTTTCGCTTATTTGTGCTTACCATTTTTATTATTGTTTATATGAAGTAAAGATATATGTTTTAATCACTTTTACTGTCATTTACTGTCATTTTTACTGCTAAATGAACAGTGCATGTTTAGCCGTGTGTTGACTCTGTTTACTGTTGGAGTGTTTTTAATCAGTTTATGCAGTGAAACTCTCATATAATCACTTCATTCTTCAGTTATGGCCCTCAGCACCATGCTATGGTATGCAAGCTGTTTGGGCTATGCTCTGGAGCTACTAAGCTTATGCAAAAAAAAAAATACTGACTATCTTTGGTTGGATCCAAGCAGCTCAGCTTAGATATCTCAATAAAGAAAGTCAGTTGTAAAAAGTTAATAGCCACTTCTTTTTTATGACACAGCATGCCCACTATGTATTCAGATGATACATACTGGAAAATAAGTTGTTGAGCATCCCTCTGTAGCACATGAGGGCTACAACTCAACTAGTTAACTGACTTGAGTGCTTATGGAACTCTCCATGCAATCATGGCTTTTCATATAGGAGTAAATTTCAGAATATGTTTATTTGCCACCATTCTGCATTAGGTAAGCTACACAAGCCAAGTTCCAGTCATGCTAAACTAATTCAATAAATCACTGAGTAGTTAACATAACTTTTAATAGTTAGCTAATGCACCACATGGTACAGCAGTGAAACATTTTGGTTAATTATATCATCTTTATATTAAGTGCACTGAGATAAAATGATTGAGAGGACACTAGGTAGATGGTAATTTCAGCAGAGATTGGTAAGATATTTTATAGCCTGAGTTCCCAAACCTAATCAGGAATAACGTGTTATACTCTCTGAGGTACCAGAGTGGGGAGCAACTGTGCTAGTTTTAAAATGCCTGCATTTAGGAATACATGCTTTTTTTAGACTAGCACAAATACAGGAAAAGAAATATAAGCCTCATGGAATCTGCTGAACCAGAGTATTGCTGCTGTGATCTTTAAAATGCTGACATTGCTATTGATACTAAACGTGCTGTAACTAGAAAAAATAGAAGAAAGTCCCTGTAAACTGCAATGAAAGACAGGCAGCTTAAGGATTGCAAGAAAAAAAATTGAATAAAAAGGTAAGTCCTAAAATTGTTTGCCCAAAAAAGTTCTTGATATTCTAAAAGCATACTGAAAGTTCCACTGTTTAAAAGTACTGAAACTGGTGTCATTTAAGAGTCTCATAATTTTTGTTGTTTTAGCCATAGAAATATTAGCTATTCACATATGATGTCTAAGATTTATTTATTTTTTTATTTTGACATTTGTTAACCAGGTATGTCCAGCTGAGCATGAGCTCTTTTTCAGCAGAGGCCCATAGAGAAAAGCTCCATACAGTACAGGTTATAGATACATGGCGTAGTTTTATATATAAAAAGCAGCAAATGCAAATATATAACAAGACAGATAGCTATGAATACAATCAAAAATCAAGCTACAGTAGAGGTTATTGATGCAAACTACTATTGTAAAATGCAGTTCAATTAGAGAGATCAGCAGACAGTGAGACAGAAGTTACAGACAGACTTGGTATTTGCTGTAGTAGATAGTAAGGTGGGTGAACAAGCTCATCAGTTAACAGTTTAGAGAAGGGGTTCAACCAGGTAAAGTACATTAGAGCAGTATACAGACTTGACCAGAGTACATGGGTTAGTGTAGTGAAGGGTAAAAGAGTTAGGATGGCATTAGGCAAGGGCAAATCCAGGAGTTCATTAGGCAAATCCAGGAGTTCAGTAAGTTTTCATGAGTATTGGATATAGTTCTGATGTAGAGGGGTAGTTTGTTCCAAGCTCAGGCAACTGAGTATCTGTATAAATGCTGGACAATTGTTCTTTTAGGCTTGTAGATTTCCAGGAGGGTCTGGGTTATAGTATAAAATGAGATGAGGGAGGATATACCGGGGTTGGTGATGGGTTTGTTGAGGATGGTGTGGATGATAAGCAGTTGAGGTTATAGGAGCTGGTGGGGGAATTTTACCTAGTTTACAGACTTAAGAGAGATGCAGTGGTGGGAGTTATAGAGCTGATTTGCAGAGAACCTCTTTTATTGTGAGTTTGAGTTTAGTTTTTAGAGATGATTGTAGGTTAGTGAAGATCAGTGAGCCATAAAGAGGACAGGGTAGAAGGTAGGTGTAGGCTAGAGAGAGTCTGGAGTTTTTGGTGAGGAGTTTGTTATTTCTATACAAGTCAAGTTTTTAGTGTGTTTTTTATGCAATAATGGACATGTAAATCCAATTTGAGTTGATCATGTCTAGGAGTTTAGTGTGTGAGATAAATATGCATGTAAATTAATGTTCTTTGCTGATGACATTATGTTAACTTTAATTGATTTACACATTTCATTAAATGAAATATATTCTATCTTACAGGACTTTGGAACAATCTCTAGTTTAATTTTTAAAATTATTAAATCAAAATCCATCCTTCTGTATTAGAAATCCAATTCATCAGTTCCTTCTTATTTTAACCTTAGCTTAGAAATGATGAAATTAATCTATTTCTTTGGTATTAGCATTAAAATGGCTTAAGAAGAAATGAGATATACAATATATATATATATATATATATATATATATATATATATATATATATATATATATATATATAATCTCTAAATTGATTGAATCTTGGAATAAACTATTTTCCCTTTCAAAGAAAGATTCCAAATAATTAAAATGGTCATTCTCCCAAAAGATGTACACATTTTCAAACAACTTCTCTTTCCTTATAGATCTCATCTCAAATTATTCAATAATATGAAATTGAGCTTACTGTGGGATCACAAAAGCCTCAAACTGCATATTCTCATCACATTAGATCAAGGGAAAAAGGTCATATAAAACTATTTGATCTAACAATCTTTGAAAATGATGCTGTAGCTAAAATAATAATACATTGGCCTGGCAATAATGACTCTGCTAGATGAAGATTTCCAACACATTCTTACAATTATCAAATATTCATTTGTGGATATTTCTTTGTAATTATTTTCAACATAATATATTTTCTACTACAGAATCCACGTTAATGTTATGATAAAAATTTTCAAACAAATCTTTTTTAGTCAAATAGTTTTAAAATATTGGCTTAACTAATTGGTACCTTTTTTCCTCTTCCATATGTTTGTTATAGTGAGTTTACAATGCTACAATGGAAAGAAAAAACCTTTTTAGTATAGTTAAATTGTTTAAATAATAATTCATTAAAGTCTACTAAAATATAATTTCAGAGTTTGGTGTAGAATCTTTAGACTGCATATTGATTAGGAATTATGTTCAAGCAAACTTCTATGAATCATTTTCTTATCAGAATGCTAAAACCTCCAAACTAATTAAGTGTCTTAGTGCAATAATTACAATGACTATAGCCCCATCACAATCATTTCTGATTTATACAAGATACTTCTAAACATTAAAGCCATCCTAAACAACACATTTTGGATTGTCCTTTTATTAGATAATAATAATAACACCATACAAATAAAGATATATTGTTATTCCACAATCAGTTAAGGTTACCTCTTTAGTTCAACACTGACATATTTTTTGCTTGAAAATGTTTACGTAGAGCCTATAACATTCCTGAAAAATTCCCAAAGATATGTAACAAAATGATAACAAATAAATGTTTGAGATGCAATCAAAGCCTCATAGCAAGATGGTAAGTTATTTTTTTATGATTCAATATTATTAAATGAACACTGGGGGTGAATTGACTCTTTCTCAAAGCTATATGGTCAGTTAAGATATTCCTGGATAAAATCCTGGTACTATATAATTTATCTACAAGTCCTGTCTTAAAGAAAAATATTTATTTGGAAGCAGCAGGGAAGATCATTATTAGAACATTGATGAAAACCAAACCTCCTGCTTTTATTGAATTGCTACTCCTCCTCCTTCAACAAGTCATTACTAATGAAATTATCATCAAAAGAAACAGCTAAATGTCTAAAACTGCAACTATTAATCCATGGGCTATAATACAAAACATAATAGAGCAAGGGAACTATCTTATACATTATCTAATGGCTGAATCTTCCCTTAAATGTACTATCTATTATTTTAGTAATTCTCTACATTATATTATTTCTATTGTCTTTTACTATACTTCCAGAGTTTATTTAATTGGATCTGTCATGCTATATTCATATATATATATATATATATATATATATATATATATATATATATAAAATGGTATAAGCTTTTTTATTTGTTTTAGGAAATCTTGCATTGACTTTATTAATAAAAATTATTAGTAAAAATTGTCTTATAGCTGAACTGCTATTAATAAATTATATCTGCTACATGAAACAAAAAGTACACAACTTAGCTTCTACTGACCTGGATGGGCATACTGTTCTACCCATAACAACACAAGTTCTGTCAGCATGGGACAATGTATAATATACAAAGGGTGAAGTATGGTAGGTAGTACTTCTGAAGCATTTGCAAATGTATTACTCTAATAGCATATTTCAAAATGTCAGGAGTAGTTTTTGTAATATTTAGTTTGTGTGGGTTCTGATAAGGTGTATCCAGCTGTTACTTCTGAGTGAATGTGCATGTTCCTAGTGGTGGAGAGTAGCCTGAGTTTAGAAGTTTGACTGTATGGGCATTCAATAAATAGTTAAATCTGGCGGTAACTGGAAGTAATGCACCTCTATTAAGTATGATGCAGGGGTATTCTTTGGGGTTGAAAGATGAATAAATTCAATATATTTTCAGTTGTTTACAGTAATGTTGTGGTTTGTGAAGAGACATTTAAGATAATGGGGAGAGTATAGACTAGTCTTGGTAGGAGAATATTGGTTGATATTGCCATTGCCTTAGATATCCCCATAAAACACATTCTTTTCATATCAGTATTGGAGTCTTAGTTTAAACACAGTTTCATGCTGTCATCAGTATTCATGCTTGCTATATCTGGTCAGACTTATGTTATGAATCATAATTAACATTTCATGGTCATTTCTTGGTAAACATCTTGGAAATGCTCCCCATTCAAAGGGATAACATACACTTATGTACAAAAACAGGAAAAAGACAAACTTGTTGTACACTTTTCTGGTGTCAGAAATGTGCTTAGTCAGCTTTGTTAAGCACGACTAAGTGCTGTTAAGAACTGGTATCATGCTGCAAATTGACATTGGATAGTGCCATCCAGCAAGGAACAACAGCAAAAGCTATTAGATATGTCACTTTGCCAGACTTATTAAAAAAGTGCAGAATAACAAAATGGCTAACAATTTTTTAAGAAGCTTGAGCTTTAGAGGGGCATTTAGTTTCAGCATGCTGCCTGTTTGGCAGTATTAAAATACTTTACTAGCTTTTAAATGTTTTGGAAGCTGGAAAAATATTTAGCATTACTAGAAGTTTTTTTTTCTTTTCTTTTTTCATTTTATCTCTGTAACTGGTGGTACAAAGAACACATTAAGCCCTATGAACATCAAAGAATTATGATCAGTTCTTCTCGACAATCACAATCCGTATGTATTTTCAACATGGATAACAAGCTCCACCTCTCCAGCTTCTCTCAATATAATTTTTTTGGCTTCTGTGTCTTAAACAGAAGGTAAGTTGGAAATGATCAGATACCCATTCATATTCCTCTGTGTTATGACTCCTTCTCTGGTACTAGCTGAGGTTTTTGGTAATGAAATTCAAGAAAAATGAACATTTCTATAACACTTAGAAACTCTGCACTGTTTTATTTTTCATAGGTTGTCAATATTATTGTCCATCTGCTTACTTTTGCTACTAGTGTTGATGAAATTTCTTTACTATAAAAACAAATGTAAGTGTTTCCTCTTCATTCTGGCCATACTTTTTTTTCTTAGCAGGTTGAAGCATCTGTGATAGCGTTGCCACCCCTCCGTTTTTTTCCGGAGTGTCCGGAAATCAATAGGGCACTCCGATTCTCCGGTTCTCATTCTGGGAGTCCGGAAATAATAATAAGTCGTACGACATTAGTGCGTCTGTAAAAATGACATTGCCGTCTAGGACTCTCGGTTGATTGGCTGCTTGCTGCAGAAGAGGCTCATGCAGCAAGCAGCCAATCAACACTGTCAAAGCCCGTGAAAATTAGGGGATAAAAAGTGGTGCTCCAGCTATACTTTACCTTTTACTGTCTCTACTCTAAAAGGTCGGTACTTAAGGTCTGAAATTTCTTGCTGGTTCGGCTGTTTGCTAGTTCGGGCGGGATCGTGGATTGCCTGGTATGGCTGTGTCCTTGTGTGCTGGTTTCTTTTGCTGTTGCTGCTTGGAGCCTGGAGGAAGGATTGCCCTAGCCGTGCTGGTTTCTTTTGCTGTTGCTGCCTGGAGCCTGGAGGAAGGATTGCCCTATCCGTGCTGGTTTCTTTTGCTGTTGCTGCCTGGAGCTTGGAGGAAGGATTGCCCGAGCCGTGCTGGTTTCTTTTGCTGTTGCTGCCTGGAGCTTGGAGGAAGGATTGCCCTAGCCATGCTGGTTTCTTTTGCTGTTGCTGCTTGGAGCCTGGAGGAAGGATTGCCCTATCCGTGCTGGTTTCTTTTGCTGTTGCTGCCTGGAGCTTGGAGGAAGGATTGCCCTAGCCGTGCTGGTTTCTTTTGCTGTTGCTGCCTGGAGCTTGGAGGAAGGATTGCCCTAGCCATGCTGGTTTCTTTTGCTGTTGCTGCCTGGAGCCTGGAGGAAGGATTGCCCTAGCCATGCTGGTTTCTTTTGCTGTTGCTGCCTGGAGCCTGGAGGAAGGATTGCCCTAGCCGTGCTGGTTTCTTTTGCTGTTGCTGCCTGGAGCCTGGAGGAAAGATTGCCCTAGCCCTGCTGCTTGCTTTGCTTGCTGGAGTCTTGCCCTGGAGTAGTGCTGTGGACTGGCCAACTGGGTGGTGTTGTGTTCCCCTGCCTGCCTGCTGCTTGCTGGCCCTTTGTTAGCTGCCTGTTCTGCTCTGGCTGAGAGCTTGTTTAAGGAGCCCTGCTGCTGCTTTTTCTGGAGGTAAGTGGATTTTTTTTAATGGATGAATTCTTTGGAATTAAGGCAGATTTTCAAAGATTAGTGTGACAAGGGGAATGAAATACTGCCAGCACAGCTACTAGTGAATTTTTTAAATATTAAATTTATATTAATTCACTAGCTGTGCTGGCACTATCTCATTCATTGATGGTGACAAGATGTGTGTGTAACTGTATGTAGATGTTCAACATGTTGTGGTGATTATTAACTAGAACAATCTCTAGTTTGTAATCACCACATCTACCTTATTCTTTATCTGTAGTTTCTAGGATACTGTCTGCAGAGATATATAGGAAGGGTTTGTTTGGCTGTTTTTAACTGCAGTTAGTGTAACTATTTTTCATGTGGGTGCACTTTGATTTATTATTTTTCATGTGGGTGCACTTTGATTTATTATTTTTCATGTGGGTGCACTTTGGTTTATTATTTTTCATGTGGGTGCACTTTGATTTATTTTTCATGTGGGTGCACTTTGATAGTGAATGTATACTGACGGAGTTATATAGGGTTCTTGCTATGATTGTAGAACTATCATTTCTCTAGTTTGTCATCACTGTTATGTTTACCTTGATCTGCATTTTCTATACCAAGGCTGTTTTTACTGCAATGTTTTTAGTCTTTCATCTGGTTTTGGACTTGGTTACAGTGAATATATAATGACTACATGATTTGTATAAGATGCTTGGACTGTAGAACTGTCTTTTCGAGTCTGTCATCACTGTGATGTTTACCTTGACCTGTGTTTCTTCCTAGGGTGTCTATGTCTAGGGTGTACAGTCTTCAAATTATAGTGAGGCTTAAATGTAGCTTTTTGTATAGCTTGTCATCACTGTTTACCTTTATCTGTGTTTTCTAGGGTATACCGTCTATACCAAGGCTTAGTTCATTTGATGTTACAGTGAATATATAATGACTACATGATTTGTATTGGATGCTTGTGCTGAAGGGTGCTAGAGTAAAGGGGCGTGACTATTAAAGGGAATGGGTGTGGCTTGATTGTGCATGGGGGCGGGGCATGTTTGTCAGGAAAAGGCACAGTAGAAAGGTGGCAACCCTAATCTGTGATGCATAAACAGTTGGTTTCACAGCTCCTAAAGGTGTGATATGCTGAATGTCCTCACCTATGCCATAGGATCACAAACATGTGATGCTGATGATTGTAGATCATGGTGTATAAACACATTATCATGCCTCATTTCTTTACATTTTCTAAAAACGTTCTGCTTAAGTTGTTTCTACAGCCTATGAAGCACTGGAAACACTATACATTAAGTTGGTATGAACATCTCAAAATAATTACTGAGCACAAGACATACTCCACAAACAGTGGAGAAGTCATGGGTGGCTTTCACCTTCTTTGCAGAAGAGTATTTTCTTAGTCTTGCTTAGAACATGCTGCAGATATTGAATCAGCAATATCTCAAACTCAGATTTTGATATATCCAGGAGTGGCCTTAGGTCAACTGGTGCCCTAGGCAAAAGGGCTCTACGGCACCCCCACCACAACACCCGGTGCCCCCATCCTGCTCTTCTTACACTAAGTAAATATTGGGAAAGTGCCCCTGCTAGAGTGGCACCCAAGGCGGATGCCTAGTTGGCCTATGCCTAAGGCCGTCTATGGATATCTCTCTCAGTCTGTATTTCTGGGATTGTTACACTGTTTTATGTCAATTACATAACATGATTACTTTCAGTCATACATCTCAACCTCTTAGAGCAAGAAATCTGAACGAAGTATAAAATAATGAGAGGACAAAGACCCAAAAAAAAAGGGACGATTTTTAAGTATTACTCTTAGGAAGTTGCTAGAATAACAGGATTTGTGTTAGCATGCATTTTCTGAAAGATATGAAGTATGAAACTCAAATGTATGTCATTAGTTGGTGACTTTAATCCTCAGTGATTTGCCAAAAAAACACAAATTTTATAAGGAATAGACTAAAAATGTGAGGCAAAAATCCAGGCATTCTGTGAAAATCTGGACAATTGAGAGGTATGCTTTCAATCTTTCCAGTTATTGGCATATCATCCTAATATGAAGCCATCTTCAAGTCTTAATAATTATTCTGTTATTCTTTGAAAAAAAAAAAAAAAAATATATATATATATATATATATATATATATATATATATATATATATATATATATATATATATAGTCAAAATATCACATTTAATGGTAATCCGATATTTTCAAATAAAACTCTGCTTATGTTAACTGTGACAAATTTTTATAGTTAACAGCTATTTCATGCTAATAAATAACTAATAAATCTATTACAGAAAGCTTAATTTACCATTTAATGTGATCATGAGATCCTCAGCTTGGGAGCATAGTTATGTTTCATTCCTAGCAGATGATTAGCAGTCAGTTCATAATCACAAGCATGTATGGCACGATCCCTCATCACGTTCTTAGCAATCATTGTGGTCCATTCAGTATGTTCATGGGAATAATAATTCCATTTCTTTCAAGCTTGTGTAGCTTCTTCTCCACAATAGTCTTCATTTCAAAAGGTACCTATCTACATCTGTAGAACTTTGGGGTGATATTCATCATATGGAAATTTTATTATCTTGGAAATGTCAACATTTCCTTTTAAAAATTTTTGTTGGAAAATGTACCATTTCTTCCATTGACTCAGACCCATACTCTGACAGACAGACCTCCACACATAAAGCTGGTCATTCACCAAAAAGCATATATATTTTTTTGCCTTTCACAGCATAAAGAAACACTATTTCACAAACGCAAGCTTTTACCTGTATACATTTTTAAGCATCACATCATCTTTCTGCATGCATTAGTTAGGAAACCAAATTCAAAGCATTCATTCAGCTATAACAGATGTTATTGCACCTGTCATCCTTTTTACCATTGACAATGCTTCTATTATCTAAGAGTTAACTTCAAGCAAGTACTGGTTGTATAAAAATATAAATCCCAGACTATGGCCCAGAAAATTAATTTCATTAGCTGCCTGGACCCTTGAAGTACTGTTTGGGACAGAGAGACATGCTCATCCTAAGGGCAGATGGGATGGAATTGGATGCTTACAGCCACAATCCTCTTGAGAAGGACTGACATTGTAGTGCACATCCACGTACATGACTTTGGCTCACCAAGCCACTGTCTGCTGGTTGGCTTCATTAATGAGTATATGAGAGCATGCACACACAAGGTAGCATAATGGTTAAGGTGTTTATCTCACAGATACAAGGTGCAGGGTTTATTTCTCACTTTTGAGGAGATATTGGCTAGGCTTAAAAAATGGCCTGCAAGGGCAGCTGACTGACTACTTATCTGTAAATCTATGAACCTATAAGGTAAGGCTTTGTGGGTCTCTGCCATGATGCAAGTAATGCATCTCTCTGACCAAGGAGAATTATTAGCCTGTATGTTCTTCACTATTGATCGGATGATAGCAAGGATACAAATAACCATCATGGCTGCCTGTATGACAGCCTCTTCTTTTTTTTTCTGAAACAATTTTATTGATTTTGATTATAATGAAAACAATCACATAGACATATATGAGACATTTTGCATTATAGGTTTACAAATTGATAACATGTATTTATAACATTTAAATATGAATATAAGATTAACAAAACCAAACAAACTAAAGTATGTACATAGACATCCAGTATTTATACATTTACATACACTGTAATCTCCTTTTTATAGCTTATTCTCATGAATGACAAGGAAAGTCAATTACCTTTATGCAATATGATCATTTTTTCCCAACATATTTTGTAAGTTAACCCATAAATGATGTTCGTATGTCTTTCTAGATGTTCTAGAGGTTATGGTTCTTATCTGTAAAAGGCTGACTTATTTTAATAAAAAAGTAAACTTAGAGAATGTAGGAGGATATTTTGAGATCCAATTTTTAATTATGATCTTTCTAGCCACTGCCAAAATAGTCCATAGAAATGAGTATTTAGTTTTCCTTATACATTGTTGAACAGGTGTATTAAATGTGATTAAAGACTTATTCAATATGAAATTATCTGAAAAAAGTGCTTGTAAAAAATAATTTATATTACTCCAAAAGATATTTAAGATTGGACAGTCAAAGAACATGTGTGCCCAGTTAATGTCTACACTAGAGTTGCATCTATTACAGATATTCTGTTTTTTATTGATTTTGTCTATTATTTGTGGTGTATAAAATGATCTGTTCATGAATCTCCATGTGTATATCTTCCATTTCAGAGAAAAGGATGTTTTCCCAGCTGATTGCAACATAACCTTATCTTGCTCAGTTGAGGGATTATTAGTAATTAAACTATAATAGTTCCAATAGTAATGTGTGCAAGAAAATGTTTCTTCTCTCAAAAGTCTATAAATAAAGGAGAGACTGAATGAATAAGTACGCTGGTGTAATAATGTTGATTGAAGAAATTGAAATAATACCTTGGTGTCATGTTTGATAGTTGGTGAAGCTAATTTCAGTTTATTATCAAGCTATAGAATGAGTGTTTGCATATCTAACCATGAGGAATTATCTAGTCTATATTCCTGTGTAATATGATTGACTAAACTAGTCTTGTATTTAGAGGTTAGCTGAAACCAGTATTTGAGTTTGTTTTTAAGTAAAATAATTTTATTAATATCTGAGGTAACAAAAGTCTCTTGTGTGTATGCTACAGGAAATAACAAAAAAGTAATCTTTATATTTAATATGTTTATATATAAAATTTCTAAAGTTAATTATAATAGTATGTATGTAACTGGCGTTGTGATTAGGATTAGTATGTGTGATGAAATATTCTTTTAAGATCCATATAAAATGTGTATCTATGATCTCTAATTGATATGTTGATAGTCTCATTATAGGTTCCATGGCTGATACTTCCCATAAAGATTTCCATTTAGCTAAATAGGTTATATCTATGAGCTGTAAAATTGATCTGATTATAGCGGAAATTGAATAAAGATTTAGATCTGGAAATGCTATTCCACCATTCTTCCAGCTGTTAGTATGTTGATTAATTATAATTCTTGTTTTTTTTTTGTGACCAAAAGAATCTTAATATTAAAATGTTTAGCTTATTTATAAACCTTTTTGAGGGTAAAATTTGAATGGATTGTATTATGTCTAAGATTTTAGGTAGAATTATCATTTTTGTAATGGTTAGTCTTTCTTCGGTAGTAAATATTATTGTATTCCATTTTGAAAATAGTTTTTGAATATTTTGTAAACATTTGTTATAGTTTAATTGTATTATTGATTTTATATCTTTGGCAAGAATAATTCCAAGATAAGTAATTAGATCTGTATTAGCAACATGATATGCATTATTTCCCATCGTCCTTTTTTATTATTATTAGAATATATGGGTAAACTTTTTGTTTATTGTCATTAAATGATAGGCTGGACATCATTTGGAAAGTTTTAATCGATTCATATAATGATATGAATGAGGAGTCATTTCCTTTTGTGGTGATAAGACTATCATCTGCAAACAGTTGAATTTTGGTTATAATGTTGTTATCCATTTCCAAGCCCTCTATATTTTTATTGTTTCTTATTTCATTTGCCCAGGGTTCCATGATCAAAGTAAACAGTAGTGGGGAGAGAGGACATCCTTCTTTGGTGCCTTTTGTGATAGATATGACTGTGGTGGTGGTGCTGCGGTAGCGTTGTCGCCTCACAGTTAGACGTTGCCCGTTCAATTCTCAGTTAGAGCGTCTTCTGTGTGGCGACATGCGTGAATGGGCGTTCCTTCATTGAAGGTTGTGCATTAGGCCCGGCAAGCCAGTACGTAAAAATCTACTGCCAATCATTAGCGGACCGGAGTTCCACTGTGGCGACCCCTAACCGGGAAAAGCCAAAAGACACACACACACACACACACACACACACACATAGTTTATTGAAGATATATAACCCTATTTTGATATATGCATAAGTTTCTTCATATAAATATTTTAGAAGATTAATAAAATTATGTGAAAAGTGTAAGCACTCCAAAAGAGTAAACAGATAGATCCAGTTAATATAATCAAAGGCCGCATTAATATCAAGACTAATTAAAGATAGTTTCCTTTTCTTCCTTTGTGAGAAGTCAATAATAGCTAGGGTTTGTTTTATATTATCAAATGTACTTCTGTTAGTTAGAAATCCTGTCTGGTCTTCATCAGTTAAGTGGGGTAAGAATTTCTTTAATCTTTCTGATAATATATTCATAAACATCTTATAATCGATATTCAGTAAAGATATTGGTCTGTATGAGGAACAGTATTTTGGATCTTTGTCTGATTTTAAAATAGAAAATATAAATGTATATTTCCAGGATGGGGGTGTAATATTATCATTTTGAGCCATATTATATACTTTATGTAGAAATGAAAAAGCCATTTTGGGCATTATCTTATATATTCAGGGATAATTCTATCATTTCCCATTGTTTTATTAAGTTTAAGCTTACTTACTTGACTTTGTATATCTGATAAAGTAATTTGTTTATCAATAACATCTATTTGTTGTTTATTTAGTTTATTATATGCATTCTTGTTAATATAATCTCTTATGTTATCTTGTGTTTGAATTTGTTGTGTGGATTGATTGATTTCATGAATGTGACATCTAAACTCTTCTAATATATCTTGTATACTATATACTTTCTTTCTTGTAGAATGTATTTCTTTAATATAATTATATTTATTTAATCTTTTCGTCTTTTTCTTAAGGTTTGATAGATGTTTAGGATTTACGGAATAAGCAAGAAACGTATATTTTTTTCTACGGTTATCTTCATTTTATGATGTAGGATAGATCTATATTCTTCATTTAGTTTATACATCTCATCTGTTATATTTTTAGAAAACAGATTGTCTTTATTTTTTGTGTATAATGAGTCCAGTTTATCTTGTATTATTCTCATGTCTTTATCCCATACTTTCATCTTATAATGAAACCATTTGTTAATTTGTCCATATAAATATGCTTTTAAAGCATCCCAAATAAATATATCTTGTGTGTCTGATGTTGAATTTATATTTTTGAAGTTTTGTGTCTCTTCTGTTATGAATAACTGAAAATCTTTAAGTTGTGTGAGATATGCTGGTATTCTTTTAATTTGGACACTATGAGTATTATTAATATTAAGTTTAAATATAATAGTATTGTGGTCAGAAATTGGGCATGATATAATTTTGCTATTGGTCAGGTTATTCATTATCTGTGAAGAAAGAACTATTCTAGCAATTCCAGAATAAGTTTTATATCTATTAGAATAGAACATGTATTGTAATGAGTTATGATCCACAAAATGAAGAATATGTTTGAGTAGGTAAGAGTTTAAGAAATTTATAAGTTGTATAGCTTGTACTGTAATTTTTCTTTTTCCTGAAGTGGTTGTATCTTTAGAGTCTAGGATACAATTGTAGTCACCTGCCATAATGATATGTCCCTCAGATAATGAAACTATTTGATTTAATATGTGTCTAATAGTATTATTACCAATGCCAGGTAACCAATAGTTGTTAATTAATGTATATAGTTTCTTACCAATTTCAATTACAACCAAATAGAGCAAACCTTTATTGTCCTGGTATGTTTTGATTATTCAGGGTAATGGTGATGTTTTGTTCCACAATATTGCTACACCTCTTTTTTTTTGGTGCACTCTGAGCTTACTATATTTGTGTATTTATTTGTATCTAAGAATGTAATGGTATCTTTTGTTAAATGGGTTTCTTGTAAGAATGCTATATTAGGTTTATGGAAAACTAAATAAATAGATTACTTCTTTTATAAGTATTGTTTAAACCATTTATGTTAAGTGGCATACCTTTCAAAATAGTCATATTATGTAATTGTAAATGAAAGATGCTTTAGCAACATATCATTATCATACATACAATATGAGAATTTCCCCCAAAAATGAATTTGGTCCTAGTAAAATTATTAAATCTCATGTCGTTAGGAAAAAAAATATTCTTTGAGCTTTATTTTCTATATTTTTTGTAAATAGGCTACACTGGATGTCAAAAAACTCTTTTTTAAAAAAAAAATGTTATATATACTAGATAAAGACAAATATCCCAATGCTCCCCACCTGGAGTTATAAACTCCTAATCCCAATGACATCTGTCACTGAGATCAACCCCTAAACTGTAGCAACAGAATACAAAACTTCACTAATAGTATATTTTATAAATTTTAAGTTAGAAACATTAGCATAATCAAATTCTTAAGATACCATTAATTATCCTAGTATAGTTTTATCTGGAAGGATTATATGTACATAGAAGTTATATCTAATATAAAACATGTGTAATCTAATAGATTCAGTATATGCTTTTTACATTCCAAAATAAGACACATCTAACAGATTATTTAAAAACTATTTAATTTAACCCACTGCCTTACTATTACCATAGATAAAATAATTTGTCTGTATAAAAAGCATTTCTATTAGGTTGTTGGTAGATATAGTATGTTATCCAGGACATGATGTTATTATTCAAGTCATGATTTGTTTATATGGTATTATATTTTATAATAACATGCTTGTAACTCTCATTATATATCTTCCCTTATTTTAACTTATATACATGAATACAAGAGAGAAGAGAGAAAAAAAGAGAAAAATAAAGTAAAACAAGGCTAACATAGTTAAATTCCCTTGTAAACTATTATATTTAGAATGACTGTTTAGAAGATATAAATGTGATTATAAACAGTATCTCAAATAAATATACAATATATCATCCACAAATGGGAAGTAACCAATATAAACACAAGTATATTCAAAAGCTTTCACCAATGACAGAATAAGTTATCTACCGCAAAATTCTTTTCAGTATGCTACTTATGTTATTCAGTTCTTTGCTCTGCAAGCAAACATTCTGAAATTATATGCATGACCTTACTTATGACAATTAAACATAAAGACTGCAAAATTTTGTGAAGACACTAACTTTGAGTAAGGTAACCATTACCATAGTATGCAATGATACTGCAAGGAAGAGGAGAGAAAAAATGTATATATATAAACGAATGTTACCATCAGTATTTACAGTTATAAGGTCTATGAATAAAGCTCATATTTACATTTTAATACTCTCACTGTTTTCTCAAAACCATCCCCTCTCTGACCTCTTTTCTTTTACATTTTCCTCCTTCTTTTGTTCTGTCTTCCTTTCTTCAGATTGCAAGAGATGAAGATATTATGTTATTATAGTACATAACCTTCTCATCAACCATATAATTGGTTGTTTTAAGTAAATAACTGTGTTTTAAAACAAAAAATACTGTTAAATCATGTTACAGTCAAAATTCTGTTCTGCACTTCCTGAAATGTTCGACGCACGGTTATGACGTCATCCAGCTGCTTCGCATCGTTGAGGGAGTTCAGAGAGAGGAGAAATGATTCCACAGCATACCGAGAGCTTCTTAAAAGGATAATTAGCTCATGAGGACACTGCACGAGGTAAGCAAAGTGTTCAAAGTTGTCTCCCTTATCTTTTTCGGCAGGAAATAGCTGATTTTCAGTTAAAAAAAATGTTAATACATGTAATCCTACACATATACATTTCCCATACTAGAAATTGCAAAACTGTCACTAACAAAAGGATTTTCAAACACAACATGAAAATATTGTTGTAACTCTTCCTACTGCTCTATTTGTCATTTAAAAGCACTATGTTCATTTTTAACTATATAGATTTCCATGAGTTTAGATCAGTATTTAAATAATGAGTCCTGTAAAACAAATACATATAACAACTCCTAGCTTCTCAAAACAATGTGTGTATCAACAATTAAACACATAGAAACTACACTAAATCCCCATACAATTGACCTATTCTGAACAAATATATATCATGTGCATAGTTAATATTTACATTGTGTATTTTTTTCTTACTATGGGAATGTAACACATTTATGATCAATGCTGGCCAGTACTGTATGATTAGAAGATAGAAGAAGGCTCTTATATGAATAAGTTATTCTGTATGCCTTAAATGAAGTGCAATTAGAAGAGAAAAGAAGGCTTTGGATGTATTATGCATTAATATTACTTTGATTTTAGGGAGACTTATGAATAATATGATATCTATGGAAAATATATATAAAAAAATGTCTTAGTAGAATATTAAATGTTTATAACTGTGTAGATTGTAACATTGTGATAACGCAACGTGTAATAAACAGCTAAGTAGTATCATATACTATGAAGCAAATACTATGGTGATGTTTGATATATGGCATATTTACTTGCATAGAATGAAAACTTAAAGTATTAATTATAATTATACTAAAAATAAATTTGGTAAGTTATAGTATATCTTGTTAAGTTATGAATGAAACATTATATATATGCAACATATAAAAAAGATGTGTATGTCTTATCTTGTATTTATAACACATCAAAACAGACTTGTTAATAAGAGTATAATCCACATTAATAGTTTGTTTTGTAAAGTCTGTAATTCTCATTAGTTTTTTAGTCTCTTTTGTTTTTCAGTTGATTTCCATGTAGATTTAGAAGCCATTCTTTTAAGAGAGGGGTTAGCCCATTCAATTTCTTCTATTTTTTCCAGTAATTTGGGTTTTTTAACATAGGACAAAGCAGAGTCAAGATCCTCAAATATCGAAGGGCCATCAGGGAGAAAATTCTTCAACCTTGCTGGAAACAAGAGGTGAATCTTAATCTGCACCTTTTTCAGTTCTTTCATTAAAAGTAGAAAAACCTTTCTCTTGGCAATTGTTGTATAATGATTATCGAATCAAATGATAGAGTCATTGTATTTTAAAGGTGATTTTGACCAGGCTGTTTTAAGAATTAAGTCTTTATCTGAAGATGATAAGAATTTTACTATGACAGATCTAGGTTGTTTCCTGTTGGTGCTGTTTCCTGATGTGAGAGACCAATGTGCTCTCTCTCTATACCAAAAGATAAAGCCTCAGATAAATCTAGAAATTTTGGCAACCATGTATTAAGGAAACTTGACATGTTGTTTCCCTCTATATTTTCCTGAAGTCCAAAAATCCTTATATTATTCTGGCATGATGTATTCTCTAAATCATCCAGTTTATGTTTTAATGTGGTATTTTGTTTAAGCAAGAATTCTATGTTGCTGCCATTTTCTAGTCGTCTTCCATCAAAGTCTGTTAAAGCTTCCTCAATACTTGTTAATTAGATGTTTTGCTGTTTAAATCTTCATGAAGCATATCCATCTGCTTAGTAGCTTTTTCTTTGAAGATGTCAATTTTACAGTCAATTTTATCAATCTTGGTTGTGAGGTCTTGAATACTGGTTATTAAAATATGCAGTTCGTTTTTTAGACTGGAGTCCTTGTTGCTTGCCTTAGTATAACTCATGCTGAAAATCTCCCAGAAGAGAAGCACTTATTCAGATGAAACTTTTGACTGGAAATTATATCCAATTTTGATTTATAAGTAGATATTCTTGAAGAGTATGTTGAATACTACTATTATCTGTAAAAATTAATCCACTTTTCCTTGATATGAGACAAATATCCAGTGAAGATATATTTTCCTTAGTGGAGCTTGTGAAATATGCTGCTACACCATGACCATGTTAGCCACACCCCCTAAGACAGCCTCTTCTGATGATTGTCAGCCCCCTGTACTGTATTGGGGTATTTTCCTAGTATGAGAGAATGAATATGTAGAGTCTGATTGGGGGCAGTGTGATGAACATTAGGAATGGGGACAAAAATCCCCTAGCAAATAAAAAGCCAAAATCCGATCATTAAGGTTTCTCTTTTTTATCACATTTCCTAAAAAAAACTTTTTGTTACTTATAAATCAGTGATACAACTTAAAACAATTGTTTTTTTGTTCAGCCTGGGAAATCTTCCCGAGCTTCTACATCCTCTGGACTAACATATATCAGTTCCATGGTCATACAGCATTTATAAATAGAGAAACTCTCTAAAACAGCACACAGCACTTTTGAGAATGTATTTGTTTTATTCTAACATGAGTAACCAAGTGTTTTTTTTCTTTTTTGTTAATACTGAAGACTGTAGACAGACAACAAAGTTATTGTTATAACCATAAACACAGAAGATATATTTCCTTCCTGAGATCTCAAAGAAAATGTATTTAAGTGAGATATAATTTCACAGGCTTCAAAGTATTTAGTATTTCTTCCCTGTCATTATTACTTTTATAGTTTTAATATTACAATATTTAACACAAAATGGCCAGTTCTTCCAAATCTGTGGCATTTACCTTCTTTATAACTTCTGACATATGGAAAATGATTTCTAAGTTTACTCCATGAACAAAACTTTTTTTAACATTTTACCACAACTTGCTCTCCCTTTACTTTCTACACAACACTATTCCATTTCTCCATTATTTATCAGTTTCCTTGGTCTGTGTGCTTCAGGCCACCCCATAGACAACTTGCAAAATGTTAACTTGGATTCAGAAGGTAGATTTCTCTGAAATCTTCACTTTGAATGTCATTCAATAATCTGCATCTAAATGTTTCAACCATAGAGGTATAAAATTCTGAGCTTGAAATATATTCCATTTCAGCAACGTAGCAGCCATGGTGGTGTAGCAGTTAGTGTTGCTGCCTCACAGCAAGAGGTTCTCTAGTTTGATCCTCAGCTGGGGTGCCTTCTGTGCGGAGTCTGCATGTCCCCCTTATGGTTGAGTGGGTTTCCTCCAGGTGCTCCAGTTTCCTCCCACATCCCAAAGACATGCTGTAGGTGGATTGGATACTCTAAATTGGCCCTAGGCAGGAGTGTGTGTGTGTGTGTGTGTGTGTGTGTGTGTGTGTGTGTGTGTGTGTGTGTGTGTGTGTGCCTGCCTTCTGTGGAAGGTTGGGTGCCAGGCTGGCAACTCAACACCGTAAAACTCCACTGGCAATCATGAGCAGATAGGTGATCTGCTGTGGTGACCCCTAACCAGGAAAAGCCGAAAGAAGAAGTGTCTTCCTGAGCCTCTGACTAAAATGAATAAAAAATGCTTCTGCCATTATAACAAAATTTATGTTAGCATTGGTATTGGTCTTCTGATTTGGCTGTATGATGTTATGGCTGAAGCAGGTTCTGACATGATGTATATCTGGGCACTCTCATAACACTAGCTAGTGTCCCATGGAGTTAACTTGTCACATACTTTTTCAAGGAAATGTCATCAGCCACAAAAGATTGCACAAGCATTTCAATATATACAGGCAATGACTCCCTTGTGGGTTAATTAATTCCCAAGTGAACCAAAAAAAATTCTCTACATTACTTTTTATTCTTGTTGATTAATTTCTTCTCATCTGAGCCACAAACATTTTTGTACCGGTTTCCTTACTTTGTAAGTTATATATTATTAAGAAATTTCCATGGAGGTCAAGCAACAGCTTGGAATCCACTTTATAAATAGCACAGAGAGATGGATGACAGAGTACAGACTGAGTATTGACTGATGAGCTGCGTATGTGCCCATTCACTTTATATAAGAGCCGGTAATATAACTTGGGTGGAGCAATGGGGCAAGCTGCTAGGTGGCACAATTGGAATCTCAGGAGACATGCAGATCAGGCAAAGGTGCAGTGTCAGCATCCTTATAAGTAGCTATGCCTGACATTGCAGCTACTTCAGTGAATGTGTTGGACATCATCAACTACAGCCAAGAGATGACAAAAGTCCTTAGCTACAGTTCTGCAGTTCCTGGGACACAGCTAAGGACATTTTTTTATAAGAGGACCTCCTCTTTATTTTTGGTCCTCAACTTGCATGCAAGAGAACTTTTTTTTGTCTTCAGCTTTGGATGCAGGGGAGCCAGTCTGGGAACTTTCCAGCATATCAATTGAGGCTGATGAAGTTTCAGGGGAGGGTGCAGACTCCTTTACTTTGATAATAGTGCATAGAATTTATTTTTGTAGACACATACTGCTCAATTCACCACAAACGTAAAGAGCTTAAATCAGGGAAGTATATACACTGTTAGGTTTTATCCTGTGTTAGCTGCCACTGGACTGCATTGTGAGTCATCATGATGAAGGTTTTTTTGGCCTACAATAAACTTTAATTCATTTCAAGATCAGGTGGATCTTTACATGTATTTCCTGCCTGTTTTTTGGTACCATGTGTCCTTGTAACCCAATTCAGTTTTTAGTTCTGTACCCTAAGCAGTAGGAAAAAGACTAGAGTGTGAGAGGTAGTACTGCCATCAACAAGGTTAGACTGGGTAAATATTATCATTTTCATATACAGATTTAAGAAAGCTGCTTTTTGTCTGTTGAGATCACGTGACGCATCTGCAGGATGTCCTTTTCTTAATGATTAATAGGGTGTGAAACTAACCCCATCGTGCCACCCAAAAACAATTTTCTTCTGAACAATGTAAACTTACCAACTGATTCATTACAACTAAGCTGGCATTTATCAGAATGATCGAGTTCCTTGTTATATCAGTGTGACTTGATGGCAGTTTTAAAGGTCATTCCATCTTTTGGACTTGAGATAAGTTGTGTTTGTCAATTTGAGGAAGATGATGATGATGATGATAATAATAATAATAATAACACAACTGTGATCCATTTGTTTACCAGGTAGACCCTCTGGGCACACAGTGCCTTTTTTATGGGCAGTCTGACAGCAATGTCTGGTTTAGTGACTTGGTCAAGGTCACACATTAGGCATTGCTGTTAACGTTAATGATTCACACATGTAGAAAACCACATGTATATCCGACCCATTTCCAACCAGAATGGCCTCTGCCTGTCTGCTGGATGTCATGGGTTCTTTTATCTATATGACTCTTACCTCCTCACTTGAGTCTAATATTTTCCATTTATTTTTATTCATTTATTCATTTATTTATCTATATGACTATATTGAAAAATGATAGAAGCTCAAAGCACTTGGGTGTGGATTATTCTGTAATAAAAGTATAGCCTGGAACAGCATATTGTGTTTTTAACATGGTCCATGTTAAAAAGTAAAACTTGTTTGGGCCCTTTTTGTTAAGAAAGAGTAAATGCATCTTTCTGCTGTAAGAAAAATACATAAAAATGACATCAGTTGATTTCCTCTTCACAGATGAAGATATGTATAAAAAGGTATAGATACCTGCCACTATATTTCCTCAGTTTCATTTTTTCAGCACCCTAGATTTCTTAAACATGCCTAATTTAATACTGTAACTTACCACATATACCCAAGAAAATTAAGTATAAAGGTTTAAAACCGTCTGTAGACTCATAGGTTCATAGGTAGATACTAGGCTATCTGCCCTAGGGCATTTATAAGCTTAGCCAGAGTGTAGATTATATTAGATTAGCCTACTGTGCCTCTGTAAAGTAGGTCACAGAAGGTACCCTTTTTAAGATTAGTTTACTATGCCTCTGTCTAGCAGGGACACAGGAGAGATCCCAAGATTATGTTTCCTAGGTGTAACAGCTTTAGCATTATGGAAAGTCTAATCATGTCTTATTTAATCTAACACACTGCAGCACAGGATAAATCAGTTCTGATCAAGTACTACTATGGTAGTTAAGACTATTGGATTTATGTGCTTCCTTGATAATGATTTTAGTCTTTAATTCATAGTTGGCAATCACCTTATGAAATTCATGCAAGCATTTATAGGTTTTAAAGGTATGTTGTACAGGAGAGTTGTCACAATACTTCATAGGAAACTTATTAGAAACAGGGAATACAAGGTCACTGAATCCCGCAACCGTTTACACTTTGTCAGTGCCACTATCAGACAGAACCTCTTCTCTTAAGGAGGGTCAGGCCAGTAAAACCAGAGATGAATTTATGAATACATCTACCAATGTCCAGTCCCTGTTTGAAGGAAGATAATGTACCATGCTGCTTAATTTGCAGTGTGAGTCTACCCCAGAGGTGGGGAAGGTGCTGCAAAATTAATCTCCTTGATTAATATATTTGTTGGTGAAGATTTAGATAAATGGGCTTTGCAGAGGTATTTGATTTGTAGAGATACAAAATGTTCTAGACCAGTGGGTCACTAATGGATTAGAAGGCAGGGCACAGAACTCCCCTCCAGAGTCTAAAACCACTAAACAAAGGGACAGTGCTTTTAGTCTGTTCTAGTACCTAAGGATTTTACCTTAGTTAGAAACCTCTGGGATCTTTCTACTTGTTTGATATATGTATTGAGGTGCTTCACAAAGGAGGCATTGTATTCAATACCTAGCATAATCAATGCTTAATATAATGGGACAATGACTTGTTTGGATGTGATAAATACCCCCTGGGTGATCAGGTGCACTAAGCAGAAAGACTTTCTGACTACTGTTGTTGTCTGACGATCAAAGGAAAAGAAGTTGGCAATGAAAGGACCAAGGTCTCTCACAACATTCTCATTCTGGAGTGGTATTGTTTAAACTGTACACTGGTGGAGGAGATGAGTTATGAGATGGTTATATATATGGCTATATAACACTTTTAGGCATTTAATTTAAGCCCATTCTTAACATACCATGTGTTTACACTTTTAAACACATACCATGTGTTTACAAGTGTAAGTGTTTATTGCAGGGACTGGCTGTCAAAGTATGACATGACAATGACTTTCAGTTTGCAGCAGTCTGCAAACTTGGTAGGACAGCGGTCTTAGATTCTGGTAGGGAGGTCAAAAATAAAGGAGTTTCAATAGGAGCCCTGTGGAGCAACACCAGATCCCTTCATACTCTGTGATGAGGCACTTGCTACCTCCCCCCCCCACCATATGGATTATGTCCTTTAGCTAAATTGCTAATCATCTTACTACGAGGATCTATTTGTAATAAATTTATCTTACTAGCTGTGCCAGCATGTGGTGTGTCATCAAAAGCCTAGACCAAATTGATGTATGACTGCTATCAACTGCTTGTTAATCTATCAAATAAGCTAACCAAATTAAATAGACAGACTGTACCATTAACAAAACCAGACTGCTGTGGTTTTAGCCTGATAAGAGTTTTAATGTCATAGTTAATCAGTCAGTTATAACATGCTATGTGGCTTTTCATATGATACCCATCAGGCTGATGGTCCAGCAGTTCTCAGGATAAATGCTGGGGCTACCCCCTGTGGAGTGGCATTGCCACTGCTGTGTGCCAAACTTCAGAGATGAAGCCTGTGACTAAACGCAGGGTAAATAGTGTAAGCTGTGGCTCTGCCATGCCTTGGTTGTAATGTTTCTTAAGTAGCTAGGTATAGTATCAGGTCCCATCGAGGAACTATTTTTAGTCTTTAAGAACACCTTTATTTTATTATCTTAATTGATTATTGGGGGGGGGGTCTGAGGACTTCAAAGATAAGTGGGCTTTCAATAGTCATTTCCAGATTAAGGTGGCACTGAATTTGTTGGCTAATACTCTACATTGTCTACTAACCCAGTACCATACCACTCAACCAACTGCACACATTGAAAATCAGAATAAAGCCCCTTGAAAAGTAAGAGCATCCAGCTGAAAATCTGGGCATCTAATTAGCATCAATTTGAATACTGAATAGTACATGGTTCTCCCTGCTTCCAGTATGAATGTGATATACTACTCAGAAAGACATTTGAAAAACAGCGAGTAACAAAAATGATAGAAAATTATAAGCACATGACTACAGAGAGTGCAAAATATATAGACTTTAATGAACTGGATTGCAAAATTCAACTATGCAAGGTCAATTATTTTTGCTTCTGAAAAGGTGAGATGTAAGATGTGTGTCCTCTTTCTTTAAACTGTTGCTGCCACTATTATATTAGTCATGTAGTATGATTTTTTGTGTACTAGACAACTTTAAAAAATATATATGATGAGGGGAATTCAGAACATCATGTGAAGGATTAAATCAAACCAGAAAATAGGGGCGTACCTCCAAAAATAGGAGCATCCAATGCAAGGGAAATCAAGCCCGAAAACAGGAATGTTCCTTCAAAACAGAAACAACTAAGAGGTCTGTTAAAGAAGGTGCTGCCATCTTGAATAAGTTCTGAACAATGTTGGGTACTATTTCTTAGTTTTTCAACTTAACCAAAGAAAGTTATGTAGATGTCCTTAGCTTCAGATGATAGCCACAATTCATGGGATGCCGTAATAATCCCAACAGATCTCTTTAAACCTTTAGTGAATTTTCTAATGGTGTCCTTACTTTGAGGATCCTTAGATCTGCTGCATACTTGAATAATATTTTGTTTCTTTTATCATAGACGTATTTATGTTGGTGGACCAAAAGGGTGGTTTGCTTTTAAAGTTCCCTTTATATTTTTTATATGGAGGGTATTGTCAATCTATACATTTAGATTGGTGGGCATATAACTCATTTGTGTAGTTCCTTGCTGAGATGAAGTCTGGGGTTATGTGGGAATAAGTGAATCTTGAAACTTCATTCTAAAATTTAATGAGATTTGTATATTGAAACCCTTGATTTCTGAGATATTGGCATCTTCAGGCTAAGAGTGTATGCATCCATTTATTTATTTATATACTTACTTATTAATTACCATTTCAATAACAGGTAGGTGAACTGGTCTGTTGATGCTTTTCAGTTAAAAAAACAGTGTTCTAATAGTAAACAGCAGTGAAGACTACTGAATAGCGACCCTAAGTTCTAATAGCAAAGGTGTCTAGTTTATGATCCAACTTAACCAAGGAAGGAGATACCAGGGGAATAGTACATTAAGAGGCTACATCCGTAAGGACCCAGACAACAGCATTTTGCCCTCTACTAGATTTTGTAACAATGTGTTCTAGGGCACTTTTGTTTAACAAATCTAAGTGGTTTTGGGCATATCCAACATTTGATGCATAGGTGCCCTAGTTTATTGATGGGCATTTAAGGTCTTCCAAAATAATGGACTTTTTTAGAAGGACTTCACTGTTTTTATCTAGAAATGTTACATGAATTTCAGGGAATGTAGAGAGTGTCTTGTAACAAGACATAAACTGATATTAGACCAACTGATGAAGTTATTTTAATTGATCGTCCTTGCTTTTCATGTATGCACTTAGGGACAAGAGACAAGGACAAAGACAGAGACAAATTTTTGCACATGTGCAGGCACACACGCACACATGCACGCGCACACACACACACACACACACACACACACACACACACACACACACACACACACTACACTTTTTCATTGTTTAGATTGAAAAATGCAATTGGCTCTTCATCCAAGATTTGCTAGGTTTACAGTTCTCTGGAGTTTGCATAGTCCTTCAATTTAATAATGACTTACTGGAAATCATCTTTGACTAATACAATATCTTAACTCTGTACTCTCTTCATTCAGGGGCAAAAGAACAATAAGGCACAAAGGACATGTAATACTTTAATGCCTCAGTCTGAATAGAATTTATTCGAAACACACAAAGCTTGTCTTGATAGGCAAATGATGTTACATTTGCATTAACTAATAATTATGATTTTTTTGTATTCTAATGCATGCAGATATTTTGATAAAATGCTAGTGTACATTCTAATCTGGCAAATATAATACAAAATCACAGACTACTATAATTAGTAAAAACCCACAGTAGTGTAACCAATGTTTCACTTCCTTTTCTTACAAAGAAACCATTTTCCTGAGGCAGAGTGCAACAAATTTGTATAATTTTGACTTGTCTCATTAGTTGTATCCACTTAGCTGGAACAGCATTATGTAGTAATGACTCCTCAGGTACATTTCTACTTATTTCTCCAATACAGATGAGTAGGGGGTGTTAGCTAAGCTGCAATTTGGACATAATATTGCAGCATTTATCATGTGTTTACCACCTGGAGGACATTCTCAATTCCATAAATGAGAAAAATTAATCAGCAAGCAAGTGATAAATGAGAAGTTCCTCTAAAAAAAAACACTATTTTAAGCTGTTGGAATAACTGGATTTATCATGGTATCTGAAGCAGATTTAACACTATGCGGTTCTTGCTTACCAGTCACTCACACATTTCTAGCCAGCACCAAGATTGCTAATCAGTCTAGTTTAGTCACAGACAGCTCTTTTCTTTTTTAAAGTTAACAAGCATTTATATAAAAAAATCAAATGCCTTGTAATGTCAGAAACTGCAGTGGACCCCATCATGTTGTTAAAGGAGCTTATGCCTTGTCTATACTGTTGTCAATCACATTGATGTACAAATACGCTCTGATTTATATTTTGAATGGTCCCATACATCTGAGGCTAGAACAGTACGATATTTGCAAACAACACTTTCCATTTCCATGTAACCTGAAGTAATGCAGGTTTCTAGTGTTAATCTGTTCAGCTCCTGCATTGTTTAAATAATATGATCACTGTCCATTATTCATCCCCATCCACCTCTTCTAATGTTTTTAGATGTACTTTATTTAGGGATTACCTCCAGCCCAAGTCACAAGACCACGAGCAGCACTGTTCCTGATATATTTATTTTGGTACACCATACTGACAGATGGTGTGATGGTATACAAGAGTTATTTAAGCAATAAAGGATAACGTGGTGTAGTATATTGAAGATTTACCCATGTTTGGCGTGGTTTGATCACGAGGATGAAGCCTGAGTGATTAAATAAAGCCATCGGTGGGTCAATTTCAATATACCACAACCACGGAGTCGGTTATTGCTATTATACAATGACATTATTTAAGAAAAAAATACTTACTCTTCTTAAATAATGTCTTTGTGTAATGGTGCTGTACTGTCCTTCTGTGACTGGTGGTGTCCTGCTGCCTTTTTTATTTTCTGCCCATGCGTATGGGACTTCTGTCCCCATGTATACCCAGTACATCAATGCTTTGAAAAGGAAGCAATGGAGAAAAGAAAGTCTCCATTGCTCCGTTTTTCTTTTTTTTTTAATTAAAAAAAAGTTTTAGCTACTTTAGGGGTAGGAGAGGGAGACAGAATGGAGGAAATGCAAAGAAAATCTGATACGTGAATTTAGTTTTAAATAACGAACCTGATTTTCTTTGTATTTCCTCAGTGATGCCTCTCTGGTATGTCCGGAGTCTGGACTATAGATATTTTTTACTTTTTGTTAAAAAATAAATAAATAAAAGTTATGGAATATACGAACTAAAAGAAGTCCAATGACCAGACCTTTTTCCGTTGGTATATTCTGGGATTTACACTGTGATCTGCAGTGAGAGTATGGAACAGGTGGAGGAGACCCTGGAGAGGTGGAGATATGCTCTAGAGAGAAGAGGAATGAAGGTCAGCAGGACTAAGACAGAATATATGTGTGTGAATGAGAGGAGGACAAAGGAATGGTGAGGAAGCAGGGAGTAGAGGTGGCGAAGGTGAATGAGTTTAAGTACTTGGGATCAACAGTTCAGAGTAATGGTGAGTGTGGAAGAGAGGTGAAGAAGAGATTACAGGCAGGATGGAGTGGGTGGAGAAGAGTGTCAGGAGTGATTTGTGACAGACGAGTACCAGTAAGAGTGAAAAGGAAGGTCTACAAGAGGGTAATGAGACCAGCTATGTTATATGGGTTGGAGACAGTGGCAGTGATGAAAAGGCAGGAGTCAGAGCTTGATGTGACAGAGCTGAAGATGTTAAGATTTGCACAGGGTGTGAAGAGGATGGACTGTATTAGGAATAAGTATATTAGAGGGTCAGCCCAGGTTGGGAGGTTTGGAGACAAAGCTAGAGAGGCAAGATTACGTTGGTTTAGACATGTGCTGAGGAGGGATGCTGAGTATATTGGGAAAAAGATGCTAAGGATGAAGCTACCAGGTAACAGGAAAAGAGGAAGGCCTAAGATAAGGTTTATGGATGTGGTGAGGGAGGACATGCAGGCGGTTGGTGTGACAGAGCAAGATGCAGAGGACAGGAAGAAATGGAAACAGTTGATCTGCTGTGGCGACTCCTAATGGGAGCAGCTGAAAGAAGAAGAAGAAGTTTTAAATAACGGACCTGATTTTCTTTGCATTTCCTCCGTGCTGCCTCTGGTATGTCTGGAGTCTGGACTATAGATATTTTTTAATTTTTGTAAAAAAATAAATAAATAAAAGTTATGGAATATATGAACTGAAAGAAGTCCGGTGACCAGACCTTTTTCCATTGGTATATTCTGGGATTTACAATGGGCACGCTGCTTGGGCTGGCCAATCAGAGTGCTCATTTTCGAATATTAATGGGCAGTCATTGTATAAATATAAATAAATTGCATATCCAGCTATTTAGCTTGCAATTTGCATGCAACTTCTTCACCATGATACTATGCACTTGTCATAACCCAGCAGAAGCAAGCAGAATATGCTGCATACAGTTTTACGGTAGTGGAAGAGTGCAGATACAAAATAAGGATATGAAGATATGGTATCTTTCTGCATGACAGTCTATACCAGTGTTAATAATAACAAAGGTGGTAGGAGTGACTGAGCTACTGTGGCTACAGTAATTAGCTGCAATTGTTTTTGTTGTGCAGCTGATCTCAGCACCGTGAGTTAATTATATTTAACATTCTGGAACTGGGTCTGTAAACATTTTGCTATGCTATACATGATCATGTAGTGCAAACTAGCATAGATTCCTTAACATGGATTGAGCTATGTCATTCTTTTTATGTTAATGATCTTTGTTAAATAATACTAGCACCAGCTACACAAAGCAGATGCAGTTTTGCACATTAGTCTCAAAGAAAGATAAACTAATGGATGCACAAGGCTTCATATACATGGAAACATCTGGCTTATGTTTTTAACATATTTATCTCTGAGCTGATGTCTCATAGCAGTTGAGTGCAATCTTGATGCTACAGCATGTCTCATTGATATATATTAGATGATTGTCAAATGCTTTATATAAGTTACAGCTTACGTGTGGTGTGGGTGTTACGTTTTGACTTTTTTGTGCATTTCCTATGGCATCTGTTCTTCATTTGTAAGGCCTTCAGTGAGGAAATGTGAGATAATGCTCTTGCTTTTATAGCATTATGTCCTATTCATGTATGCTGCATACAAGTTCAATCTTCCTCTTTGTCTTCCTCCTCATCATCGCTATCATTACTTGTATAAGAAATATTGTGATAAGACAAATAAGAGTTGTGAAGAAAATTCTATGTGGGATAGGCTGGAAGAGATGCTCTACTAAGGAGCTGCTAACAAGTGAAGCTCAGCAGTTATTGATCTAACTCCATAATATTTATAACTTCCAGTGTTAAAGCTAGTGCAGAATATTCCTTATGCTCATTTTTAAGTAGAAGACAACGCCCTTGCAGGAACAGCTGAACTAGATGTTATTTGGACCATATTGGGACAGAGCTAGCTTGATATTGTAAGCATCACTACCCCAATGCCAGCATTCTGATGACCCCAGCTGTCAGCCAATCTGTAGCCTGTTTGCAACTAGGGACATTCTCCTTGCAGGCAGATTGTCATAATCTCCTGCAATCTATGACGGCTACAAATCACTGACTTCTATCTTTCTTGCTTGGCCCCTCCAGCATCTAAGGCCCTATGTGCACCTGGGTCATCTGTGTTTCAGTCAAGCTCCATCTCTCTGTACCACAGAGCTGGGATACATGGGACAACTTTAGAGACAAGAACTGAAGGTAAATCCTTTCAGATAAGCAGTTGAGAAATTCAGTTATTGCATGCCTTCCATATAAACCTTATGACTCAATGCACAGCACAAGACAGATGTGCGACAAAAATAGCTTACCATTGTAGCTATAATATGCAGTTCCTTTAGTGCTTAAAAGGTAAAATGCTAAACATATCTCAGGAGAAGATACCATGAACTTAAAAAAGGGAAGATAAGAATTCTCAGCATGTGTAACCTTCATTTTCCCTGCATATTAAAAGGGTAGTCATGAGGAGGCTGCATCAGTTATTAAAACACTACTAACTTGAAGATGTGTACCACATTTGGATGTCTTTGTGTACATCACTATATTACTGATTTCAAGGGCTGCTCAGTACCTGACTTTTCAGCTACTCCTTGTTAGCCCACAGGCAGTGACAGGTACAGAGAATATAGGAGGTCCTGGTATCATCTGACAGACAAGTCAGTATTTTCATTCATGTTTCATGGTTGTGTGTGTGTGTGTGTGTGTGTGTGTGTGTGTGTGTGTGTGTGTGTGTGTGTGTGTGTGTGTGTGTGTGCAAAATTCACAAATTAATTTGAAGTTTACCAGTCAAAAGAAGAAACAACTTCTCTTACCAGAAGCTCAGATCCTAACTATTCAGAAACTCCTTTTTAGTCTGTGGAAAGTAAAGTTTTTTTAAAGTAACTGAAAACCACTCTGTGGGAAGTTGTATTTATTTTACTTATGTAGGGGGTCTCAAAGTGTGTTCAAGTGCTTTTTATTGTGTTTGCTTGTGAAAACAGCGACTACTAAAGAATTTTTTTGTTTTTACTGGAATTTGCTGTTTGTTTTCCCCTGGAAAGGGGCATCATTTTCAGCTTGACAGTGGAACAATCTGTCTGTTACACTGTATGTCCTTCATCCATCAACAAAAAGAAAAAAGTTAAGTAGACAGCCTATGCCATCACAGCAGGCTAGCAATTTGCCTCAGCTGCAGGTGGGTGATTCTGCTGAGGCCAATAGTTGTACCGCAGACCACTTATCTTTTACCTTAGATCCCTCTGGTGTAGAACCTATAGCCACTATGGAGTGGAGGTTAGCCACTTCCTCTGCAGCTGTTAGGGTCCCCTCAGTGGACAAGGAAGAACCACTCTTGTCAGTCCTGGGAGAGGGCACGGGGAAGGTTTCCCTGTTTTTGTTAAAATGCTGGGCCTGTCCCTGGGGAAGCTGCTACTGTCATTAGTAACACTGCTGGTCCCATTTTCCTGTCAAAAAGAAACAGAAATTGAAACTTATCTATTCCTCCTTAAATTACCTTAGATAGGAGTAGTTTACTGGATCTGGCAAAAGGTATAATTCAGGCTGTTGATCCTTCGTGTAAAGTAGTTTCTAGTAAAATGAAGGGATACCTCCTTTCCTGAAGAGACTGAAGATTCGGAAGCTAGAAAGGAGAATGAAGAGACAGAGTCAAGGTTTTCTCTTCAGATTTCTAATTCAGACTCAGAGGAGAGCTCAATTTCTGACTCTCTCTGTGGGAGACACTATTTCTCTGAGACTATTTCTAGAATGTGCCAGTGTTTTCAGTCAGAGTCTGTATTAAAATACTATGAGCTGCTAAAGAAGGAATTTTCAGAACCTAGATACCTTTCTTCAGTTCTGTAAGTTTTGGAGAATGTGTGTGTTACTGCCTACAATCTTCCTGACACTCAGACAGCTGCCCCGAAAAAAAAAAAACAGATAGGATGTATAAAGTTCCTTGGTCATTTAGGTTTTTACACAATCTTTCCAAACCTGTTCCAGCAGTTATAGCATCAGTTAATCCTTCTGCAGCAAAACACTTAGTTAACCAAAATCCTAGTATTTCTGATAAGGATGGGAAGATTATTGATAAGTGTGGGGAAAGAGTGTATGCTTCTGCAACTTTGATTTTCTGAATTTTGAATTGTTAGGCTCATATGTTAAGGTTTGTCCTGACTAATTGTCAAAGTAAGGAATATTTTGTCTGCAGTTTATTTTTGTGAAGAAGAACCTACTTTAAATAATTGAATATTGTCTATTGTTTAAGGCAATATGACTGTTGATATTTCTTCAAGGTATACAGCCAATGTGACTGTTGTGAAAAGGTTTGCATGGCCGTGTTCTCACAACCTTCTAGATTATGTCAAAAATTAGATTTTATATTCTTCTTTAGAGAGAGATTTTGTTTTTGGCCCTTCTGCTGCAAAGGTGATCAAAACGTGTGATGAGAGGGGTAAACTGATTCAGGGAATCTCTTTAGATTTTTCAGCTCTCATTTTATAGATTTTCTAAGGGATTCTCTATCTTCCTAATCCAGTTTTGGTAAGAAACAAAATAAACAGTCTCAACAAAATGCAAATAAATACATGCTTAAGAAGAAATAGCAAGGGGGTTCGGGTTCCAAGAATAATTCTGGAAATTCCCAGTACCATGTATAGTACAATAAGTCAGAATGACTATTTAAGAGACTTTGTTCCCCCATTCCACCCTAGCAGCCCCTAGTTTTGCTTCCAGAAAGACTGAATCTCTACTTCTCTCTTTGACAACAGATATTTTCAGACAACTGGGTTCTGTAGATCATTTATCAAGGTTACAGATGGCCGTGGGAGGAAATTCCTCCTTTCCGGGGGATGATTCCTCATCCTCCAGACCAGACACTTTTGTTTCCTCCAGTCTTTCAGCACATGCTATCCCAGTGAGTGAAAGAACTATTTCCCCCTCCCCACATGGGAAACAGGTTTTGTTCAAGGATGTTTTTAGTGCCAAAGAAAGAAAATAGTTGGAGATCAGTTCTGTTCAAAATGATGTCACTTCATAACTTGTTACCTTCCTCATTCAAGTTTCCTGATAACACTAGATTTACAAGAAGCTTATCTTCACATCCCTGTTCACCTTCAGACATGTCTTAAGGTTTTGTGTGTCTGGATCACATTATCAGTTCTCTGCCTTACATTTTGGAGTATCCACAACACCAGTAGTGCTCACAAGTTGCTTAGCTCCATGTACAACTCATTGCAGGCTACAGGTTATCCACATTTTCCTATATTTACAGTCTTTTTTAAAGTATCAGGAATCTCTCTCTCTCGAATGAATGAATGAATGAATGAATGAATGAATGAATGAATGAATGATCTCTTACACAAGATGGCATTCCAAGAGAATATTCAAAAGTCTGTCTTGACTTCTTCTCACATGATTGTGATTCTGGGATGTCCACTGGATACCACTGTTCAACGACCTTTTCTCTACAAGAAAAAAATATCTATATTTAGATCTATTTCTAGAGTGTTCACTCATACTTCAGTAACTAAGGTGAAATATCTCAAGATTTTGTGTCTCATGGCCTCTGTGATTCTCATGATTTCCCTGGTAAGTCTCCACATATGAAAGATATAGTAGTATTTAAAGTCTCTTTGGTTCCAGCACCAACATCTTCTGCCCTTTCAGATCTCAGTGCTGAGGTCTGTCAGAAGAGAAATCACGTGGTGGAGACAAAAAATGTTCCTAAATCCAGGTCTCCCCTTATCCTGCCTTATATTCCAAAGCAGTCTGTCACTAGAGGCATATTGAACTTTGCTTGAGGAAAAATTCTAGGAGGGATAAAAGTACAAGGATGAATAGGACACTGATGAGCACATAAATATAAAAAAAATGCTAACCCTGATCAAGGCACTCAAATCTGAATCTTCTTTGGCCCTGGGACATTTTTAGGTTGTTACAGACAATACCGCAGTCATGGGGCACATCAATAAGTGAGGAGGAACTAGGTAGTACATCCTTTGCAGACTAGCCTTGTTAGCTTGGAATATAGTTTCCCAGAACAGTCTCACTCTATAGGCATCTTACTTCCATTAAAGCAAGATTGTGTGGCAGACAAGCTGGGCAGGACAAAAACACAACCTTACAAATGGAAACTAGATTTGGGGGTCTTCCAAGATTGGATCCATCTGTGGGGAGCTCCTCATGTAGACATCTGCCTCCTCTCTGAACAATCAGCTGGCAAATGTCTGTTCCAGGGCTCCATGCAAGAAGGCCTGGAAGAGAGATAACTTTTTTTGCCTTGGACGGGAATGTTCCTGCATATTTTTCCATTTTTTTCTACTAACATCTAGAGTATTTCTGAAGATTCAGAAAGAATTCCCCAAGATCATTGTAGTGACTCCCTTCTGGAGCAGGCAACCATGGTTCTCTCTTCTTTTGGAAAGGGACAGGAGGTATTTCCCCAGGTTTTCTCACAAACTGGATCTACTCACATAAGAACGGATGTGTTTGATATACCTCAACACCAGTCAGCTTCAATTGACTGTGTGATAGGGTCATAATTTTACTTCTAATTTTAGGCACCTGTTTAGGACAGACAACAGATAATGGAGAAAAGAAAAATGGTACCAGTAGATAATGTTAGCAAATGGACAATTGTTTTAGTTTGTGCGAACAATATAACCAGGATCATTTCAGGTCTAGTTGTTCTCTGGCCTTACAATATTTTCTATCCTGTGATCTTTCTTATTTCTCTGTCAAGGTTCATTTATTGGCCATTTCAGTATGTCAGCCAATGGATCATTCTCTTTCAAAGCATTTTCATGTCAAATTGTTTTTGAAAACAGTTTTGCATAAGAGGCATCTAAAAAAATGATAGGCCCTCCTTGTGATATTAATTATGTGTTAGAAAAGCTAACTCCTGCAAGAAGTCTATCTGAGTTGCAGGCTATTATGGTAAGTCAACCTTATTTCATTTTCCACAGGGAAAGGGTTTCTTTGAGAACTGATCAGTCTTTTAAGCCAAAAGTGATAACCAAATTTACTTTATGACAAACTATTCATCTGCCTGTTTTCATTCCTGAAATCAGAAGTGAGGGAGAATGGATAATTCATGCCCTGGATGTCAACAGACAATTCAGGTACTCCATTGACAAGAGTAAATCTTTCAGATCTTCAGATCAATTACTCATTTCCTGCAAAGGTAAGAACAAAGGACACCAATTTTCAAATGGTTGTCTATGGCTCATACCTTTTGATATATTCACCACAATAAAACTTTTCCAGGCAGAGTCAAAGACAACTCTACCAGGACCTTGGTGTCCTCTATTACTTTTTGGAAAGGTTGGATTCTAGAAGTATTCTGGAAGCTGCAACTTGGTCCTCTGTATACACTTTTACAAAGCACTCTAAGCTTCATTCCTGAGGTCTAGAAAAGGCTTTGAAGGACCATTCTCCAGTAGCTCCTGAACTCTTTGCCATCCACCACCCAATCTAGAAAACTAGGGTAATCTACTCATGTAGCTAAGGCTACTGCAACAGTGATCTATAGGATGAACATAGTTCAGCTGTGTAAGTGAATTAACAATAGCAGTAGATGTTTCACTGAGCACTGCTGCAGTAGCTGCTACCTCCTTCCATCCTCCTTGTTTTTTTTGGTGTGTTGTTTATTCCAGAGAGGGGTTATTTATACTTTTATTCTTCCTAGCATTGTTCTTTCAGAGCAGAACCTCCCTCTATTGGTTGGCATGACAGATCTAAAGGGTTCGGTGCCTAAAGTTGTCTTTTAGTTAGCTCAGCTCAAGCTGCTTGACAGCTTGGGTGCATGGAAAGTGCCCTGAAGGTTTGAAAGCTGGCCAACTGTTACAGCCTTGGAGGGATATAATTCAGCTAAGGCTACTACAGCAGTAGTCATTCAAACATCTATTGTTACTTAAACAACTGCACTTTATACATTATCTGTGCTATTGATCAACATTTCCTATATTATCTGTTTTTTTTTGTCATGACTGTATATTGTTGGGCTTACCTTGTTCTGGCATGGCTAATGACTGAAAATGTTAATGTGCCAGCCAACTGACCTGGTTAATAAACAGTAATTAAATTTGTGCTTCTTATAGACCTTACTTGTGGGCATCACACAATGTTTTTTTTTTTCTTGACTCCCTTTTTGTTTAGTATAAACACTCTCAAACTCTGTCTTTATCCTTGCTATAAAACAGAATTCCATTCAATGTCTATAGCGTGAATTTAGAAAATCATACCTCACTAGAAAAGTTCATTGTGTTGATGCCCTACAAGACTTCCATGTGACATATGATTTAAATGATCATTGGAAAGGCCAGCAAGGCAGTTTATATGACATCCATCCACCTGCCTCAGTTTCTTAAACTGCTTCAATATCTTGACACAGTGTCTTCCTAAATAAAAGATGTCTTTGTTTACTCCACTAAGTTGTTCGGCCATGCTTTGATTTTCTTGGAAAATATACTGGCTCCTGGCTAGGGCACTGAATTCTTCTGGATGCCTTCATAAGTATTTCTAACATCAGAAGAATAGCAGCTTTGTTGATGGGCAGATTTTCTCTAGCTTTTCTATAGTTTCCTGTTAGCAATGAATCATACACTTCCAAGAGGATGGCAGTTGTGAGGCTGATAACAGTGGAATGACAAAATCTTTCATATGCCAAAATTAAAAAAAAATATCAAGTGTTTACTGGAAAGCCTCTGTACTACAGTGGAGACTTCCAGCTACAACTTCTTCTCCCAGGGGAGAAAATCCTTCAGATTGACCTTGAATGAGCATAATCATAGGTTCATAGGTTCATAGGTTCATACTAGGCTATCTGCCCAAGGGCATTTATAAGCCTAGCCCATAGTTATGTGGCTTTCACCACCCCTTTAGTTTGAATAAAACTATGCCTATTATTTTGCTGTGCCTCTGTCAAGCAGTGACACTGAAGTAATCCCTGGGGTATATCTGCGATCTCCCATCCATTGGTCAAGATTCCTCTTGAACAAGGCCAGCGAGGTGCTCTGCCTCACATGTACTGGGATTTTGTTCCACAGTATAGGGAGTCTCTGGGTGATGAATCTGTCCCTCCAGCACGTTCTATTAATAACCGTGTCAAGGTTTAAGTCTCCACCCTTGTGGTTCTGAGGGATCTAGATTTTTGAGGTGAAGCATATTCATCAAATCTGGGTTTGACATGGCCTTATATGTCAGGCACAGGTCACCTCTGAGCAAGCGGTATGAGACTGAATAGAGCTGGAGTTCTTTCAGTCGGGCAGCATAAGACATATTTTGAGACCCTTTATCCTTTTGGTGAGGAACTTTTGGGGCCTTTCCAGCTGCTGCAGGTGTCGGGTCAGATACATTCCGAATGGGGCATTGTACTCAATCATAGGTCTTATGAGTGATGAGTACAGGGGGACGATGACCTCCCTTGATTTAGATGTGAATCCCTTCATGATCAGGTGGGCAATGTAGAAGGTTTTCCTAACTACTTTAGCAACATGAGTGTCAAAGCGAAGGCTACTGTCAACCTGGGTCCCCAGATCCCTGATGACTTCTTCTGTGCTCAGTGGATTGTCACCTATATGGTAGCTAGGGGTAACCTTGTTTTTCCCGAAGGGTATGACTATGCATTTCTTGGCGTTTAACTTTAGGCCATGGCTCTGGCACCAGTTATCCATTTCTGTGAGGCCATTCTGAAGGATATCTGTGTCAGATGTGTTTTCGACTATGGCGCCCAGTTTGCAGTCATCTGCAAACTTTGTCAGCCATAACCCTCCTGTGTTTGCTTGTACTTCAGAAAAGTAGATGCTGAACAAGAGTGGACCCAGGACTGAGCCCTGTGGGACACCACTTGTGACAGGCTTTGAGTCTGACATGGCTCTAGCAACTCTGACCCTGTGGGTTCTGTCACTTAGCCAGTTTGCAACCCATCTTGTGATGTATGGGTTTACATTCAAGCTGATGAGTTTTTCAATGATACCTGAGTGGGGTATTGTGTCGAAGGCCTTTGCCAAGTCGAGATAGGCTGTATGGACTGCCTTTCCCTCATCAATGGCCTTGGTGACTGTCTCGAAAAAGTCAACCAAGTTTAAAAGGCATGATCTGCCTTTGACAAAGCCAAAATGGGTTGGATCCAAAGTCTGCAAGTTCCCTATGTCTTTATTTATGAGTTCCATTATGATCCTCTCCATGGCTTTGCAGATAAGGCTTGTCAAGCTAATGGGACGGTAATTTCCAGGGTCGGTGGAGGCACCACCCTTGTGAAGTGGGACCACAGTCGCGGCGCCACTCCTTGGGTACGTATCCTGAGGTGAGGCTAAGATTAAACAGCTGTCCTAACTGCGGGTTTAATTCCTCATTGAGTTCATGGAGCACACAGCCGGGGACACCATCCGGTCCCATGGATGCTGTGTTTTTGCCTTGGAGAGCAGTTCTCACCTGGGCGTTGGAGATGTTTGGGGGGGCTACAATCCTCTGGTATAGATATCTCTCCTTTTGGGGGGAGAAGTTTGCACTGAACCTGTCAGCCAGTATGTTGGCAATGTGTGTAGGTTCAGTAATCTTCACATCATTTTGAACTAATTCTGAGCATATCTGGGAGTTTCCTCCTAGGTTTCTAACATAGCTAAAGAAGGCCTTATGATTGTCTTTTGAGTCCTTGGCGATTTTTCTCTCAAAATTTGCCTTGGATGATTTTATGAGAGCTCTTAGTTTTTACTTATAATGATCAAAGGTGTCTTACCTTTCAAGGATTTTGCTCTATCTTGTAGTAGCTTCCTCCTTTTGTTGTAGAGCTTGTTTATGGCTGGGGTCCACCAGACTGGACGCTTGCCTTTGGTACAAAGAGTCTTAGTTTTGTTTGGGATTGCCTGATCCATGCAGTCCTGTAGGTGCTGGTAGAAGGCATTTGTAAGTGATTCAGTGGTTTGAGTAATGTTTACCACTAGCTCAGGGGCCTTAAAGGAGACCACACTAGTTTTAGAAGTGTGAAGTCGGCTTTTGAGAAGTTTTTCACTGTGGTCTTTTTATTTCAGGTGGGGCGGGATGAGGACCTCCAGCGAGATTAGTTTATGATCTGATCTCACCAGTGAGGGTATACTTCCGGTGTTGAACATTGTGATCCCATGTTCGTGATGATGAGATCAAGTATGTTTTCTCCTCTTGTGGGGATGGTGACTAGTTGTTCCATGGCATTTGAGTTTATGAACTCCAGGAACCTTTGGGCTAGAGTGTTTGGGCTTGAGTAGTGTTCCCAGTCTATATTAGGGTAGTTGAAGTCACCTAGTATGATGGTGTTTGGAGATACATTTATCCCCTCCAATGTTTTCAGGATGGCCATGTGAGGTTCCTGAGTTTGAGATGGTGGCCTGTAACATGCTACAAATTGCAGAGAAGTCTTGCCTATGGTTAATTGCACCTGGATGGTCTCCGATGCATCGTGCGTTGCCACCAACCTTGAGGTGTGGGTGTCCTTTATGAATATGGACACCCCCCCTCCTTTCTTGGTGTTGTCCAGATTTTGGGGCCGGAACGCATGATACGAGGTGAAACCTGATAGTGCTGGGGTGCTCTCAGGAGCCTTGAACCAGGTTTCTGTCACAGCACAGACATCGATGTTCTTCATACTGAGAAGGGCCTCGAGTGCGTGCATCTTGAGATTGAGACTTCTGGCATTGAGCAGCATTACCCTTAGTTTTTTTCCTTTTTTGTGTTCTAGGGTGGTAGGTTTAGAATTTGAGCCTTGCCTAAAAAGGCACTATGGGGTGGCAAGAGCCTTTGCCAATATCCGGAAGCCTAGGGTGACAGGTGCAAGCCGTCCCTTGTGAAGCAGCGTGGCTTGTCCAGCATGTCATCCCAGGCAGACAGACATTGGATCCCCTTTGAATGACACCAGAATTTAAGCCAATTATTAAAGCTGATCATCTTATCACTGTATTGTGGTATCATTCTAGGTGAAGGTAGGATACTGCTCAAGGTCAGGGTCATACCTGCCTGGGCTACATAATCAGAGAGCTCCTCAATGTCTCTTTTCATGTAGTCCAAGGAGGTATGTCTCAGGTCATTGACACCAGCGTGGACAATGACTGAGTCATACTTGTACCTGCTGTTGAGAGACCTGAGTGCTTGCATTATGTGGCGGATTCTAGCATCCGACGGGCAGCTTACTGTGACCTTCTCCTTACTCAGTCTGGTGAGCGGGACGTCAGTGTGTCTGACTATGGAGTCACCAATGACGAGTGTGTCTGGCATTGTGTTTGGCCTTAAGGGCTGTGACTGTTTGACACTCTGACTGTGTGGTCTATGTGTTGCATGTGTTGGGTCCTGAGGTGGTAGTTGTTTGGGTGTCTGCTTTGGTGGCCTCTGCTGTTTTGGTAGATTTTTGATCAGAGCCTCCGAGTATGTCTTTGTGTGATTATGTGTATGATTTGAAGTTGTGATGGTACTATGTGTGACTGGGTATGTAGTGTGTGTGGTTACCTTCTCCTCCTGTCTGGTCTTGCCAGTCCTATGTTGAGAGAGCTCAGCCTCCAGTTTGGCTGTATAGTTGCATCTCTCGCATGTATTTGTGTTTTGTGGGAGAAGGAGAGGATTGTCTGTGTACATGAGGCAATTGTAACATTGCCTCAATATTCCCAGGTTCACCAGTTGAGCAGGAGAGGACACTAGAAACTGATCCCTCGACATACTAGAAGTAATAGATAAAAAAACTTACAAAGGACTCCGGGGGATGTGGGTTCTAGGCTGGTGGGGTACTATCTATAATAAAAGTGCTTTATCAAGGTGCAAGTACTGTAGGAATAAGTGCTAGGCTTTATAGATAGAGAATAGTCTACTTGGGAATCAAGTAGAGATGAACTTTTTAGTTATAGGATACGCTGGTTAGATCAGCAGTACAGTTCGAGGAAGGTAGTTTTAAGGGAAAATTTGAAGAGTGGAATTTAGGTGGCCCGAATAGTTTAACCTTGTTTGCCCGCCACTGCTCTCGTGTGCAACAGTGGCAACTCCGCGCTAAATCGCGCTAACATAACATCAGAGCTAATAAAATTAGACTTTTATCCACTGAAGTACAAAGTAATTTATTAAGGTCTATCTCAGGTTTCTAGAAACATCTTTTTTTTAAAACACCTTTATTGAATTATAACTTTTGGCATAGACAAATTTAGCAGCATCTTGTCCAGATTATCACATTGGGAGGAAAAAAAAAGATTGGTGACTTGTACAGTTCAGTATATATAATTATATCTGTATCTGAGTATCTGAATACTTGTGTGTGTATATATATATATATATATATATATATATATATATATATATATATATATATATATATATATATATATGGATCTAGGGCGCTCAGCTGAGCAAATGACCAAAATCCAAATGGCCGGGCATACTTATGCGAAAGTGCTTTTCACTGAAGAAGCACTTTCATGTAAGTATGACTGTTGCCGAGGCTGTACGACGGTGCAGGTAAGGGAAATTTCCCTTTTCTCCACTGTAGTGCAGTCTCGGTGGGAGAATATTAAAGTAGGGGTGTGTGGGGGATGTAGTGGGTTTTTTTTGTCACATGCTTTAACGAAAGCGCTTTTTTGATAAAAGCGCTTTCGTTAAAGTGTGTTCGGGTTTTATGGATTCAGACGTTTGCTCAGTCGAGCAAACATCCTATATCCATTTATATATATCTGAATGATATCTATCTATCTATGTATCTACCTACTGAAGTAGAAGTCAGCTCTAATGACATCGAATCATCACATTTTCTTACCATACATACATAAATACAAATGCACTATTTATTATTTTATTTTATGTATTTACTTATTTATTTTATTTATCTTTTGTTGACCAGGTTAGTCCCACAAGCCTAGTAAGCACATTATAGGGATATCTGAGGTTGTATTTTAACTACTAGGTGAAATTTGGCTAAAGCATAGAGGGCCATCCCCTTCTCTTTGGAGGAGAGGAAGTGAAGTGCTTACTGGAGCTGCTAGGGGGTGCTGAAGGGCTTCTACTGCAGTTCTGGGAATCCTGTGATGGAGGAGAGGGCAGCAGAGTTGGAGAGAAGAGCAGGAGACAACTTTCTGAAGGAAGGTATGACATGGTGATGAAATAAGTGTTATAGCGCTGGAAAGTTAAGGACTGGAGACACAAGTGCTAATAAAGTTAATGAACTAGGAAGATCCATTGGAAGGAGGAAAAAGCTACTTGGAATGACATGGTGGATCGATTGTTACAGGAAGAAGAAACTCAGAGATTGAAACCACAAACATCTGCTGGTGAAGGGAAAATAATGGCGGTATGCAGTGGAGTAGCCAGTTTTCAGGGTTTTCCTCTGCAACAACATTTTTGTTACAAGAAAGAAGAAATTATGCAGATGCACCAAGGTAAGAAAGAATGGAAGAGTAGAAGAAAGAATTGAGAGGAGGCAGATACAGTTTCTCAACAGTTACAGTGAATACAACTGGTGGTAAGAATAAAAAGTAAAAGTGATGGCAATTTGAACAGGTATGACATTCTGGACAGTATTATTGGTGCTTACCTATTATTGCAACCACTTTCTCGCAACCATGTTATTACATATTATAGCAACCACACATTCTCACAACCTTGTTGTCTACTACTGAATTCATATTTCTGACCCTGCCCCAGTACTATCTTTGTCTTTTTAACTTCTCTTAAAGCCTTTTAGTTACCTGAGCAAGTACTGTAGAGCCATCTCGGAGTTGGTTTATATATATATATATATATATATATATATATATATATATATATATATATATAGTTAGAATAATTATGTGGCAGAAATGTACAAAGTGCAGCACTTTGCAAAAAATGAGTTTGTGCTGACTTTTAATTCATGCTGCTTTGTTCATGGTCTGTAGCGGTGATCTTTTCACATTCTGCAATTTGTTATAATTATCATCAGAATTCTTAGGGGGAAGTACAATTGTCTGAGTATTTGTCTGAATGAATATCCATCAAAAGGTTTTGTATCTTGTAATATACAGAGCTGAAACAACCACAGGGTATTGTGAAGGTAAAGATCAGTGCTAATCTGAGGTGGACAGTAGAACTTAAAAGAATGATATTTAACACATTTTGTCATTCAGGTAACTCAAAGAATTTAAGAGAAGTTAAAAAGATGAAGAAAATACGGCCAGGATGAAATAAATGAATTAAGTAGTAGACAACATGGTTCTAATAATACGTAAGTACTGTATTATTTTGCCACTAGGATTTAATATTAAAGGCATAAAAGCATTAATTCATTTGGGAGATGAAAATGCTTGTGAAGAGACATTTGAAACCTTTAACTTGTTGGAAAAAATTATGAGTGAATCTTAAAAAAGAAATGCAGTAACATCATGGAAATGCTATTTATTTCAGAGTTTAGTGTGAATAGCCCTCTTTACCCAAGGGAAGTAACTAAGGAGCCTCAATCCTCACCACTGTCTCCAGTGAGGGAGCATCACTAAAACCAGGGTTTCCCCTAAGAGTACACTGGGATTACACTATACTCTTCAATCCAGGTCCTCAAATGACTCTTCATACCAACCACTGCAGAGCACTGTGTCCCAGTTCTAGGCATCTAACACACTCACCTTTAAATGTCTGACATTCACACATACCCACACTCTTGGGAAAGACTGACACAGATTTACCTGCTGTGTTCCTTTGCCCAAAATACAAGGTAATAAAGGGCTGTTTGATTATATTGTGTAAAACAGATATTGATACAACTGGTAACATGTATTCCAAGCAGCAAGGCTTTCTGGAGTGGCCCTGGTGTTATTACAAAAAGCATAAACTCTCTCAAGTTATTAAAAATATTAACTTAATAACCAGCCATGATGAGATATAGTAAAACATTTAATAATAAATAAAAGGTTTTAAAACATGTAAATACTGAATAACTGATTCCAATAAAGAACAGAGTTTCACACACAGGAAATATGAAAACAACACTGTAGGAAAAATGTCATACTGCTTTTAGAAAACCTCTAACTAACTAGCTGTAGTTTACTGACTATCTGAAGATTAACTGTCCCTATCTAATCTAAATAACTCAGCAAGGCAATATTATACTCTTACTTCTGCGAGGCAAGATGAGGAATTATGTCCACACTCCAGGATGTTGTCTGTCCTCAAAGACTGGAACAACTACTCTGGAAGCAACTGATACAACAACTGAACAGCTCTGGGAACAACTGGACTACTACTGTTGAACAGCTCTTGAAACAAAAACTGAACAACTGACTCAAAACCTGCATTTAAAACAGATTTTTTTAAGTAACCGGAAGCTGCTATGACAATTCTACTCTCTCTCATATCAGACTTTGAAAAGTAAACAAACAGCTGCAGTGAAGATTCTATTGTCCCAGCTCTAGCACACAATGATATCATGGAAATGTTTAAAAATGCATATAGATGGGGAGGTTTTATATGTATAAATATGAATAGGATATTATATGGGAAGTATGATAAAGTAAAGACGTGATATTGATAAATGGAATAAAGAACTATTTGTGACAATATGGGTGCAGTGAAAAAATATTGAGAATTTGTTATATAACAAGTAAATGGAAGATGAAGATGCATTAGCTGAAATAAGAAGGCGGCTGTGTAAGAAAGGGATGAGGTATAGAAGGTAAATATAAAAGAAAAAAAATAATAAAAGAAATACAACTGTTTTGCTAAGTGCTTTTATGTTGATAATGTCCTTTTGTGGTGATGACTTGTAAACAGCTCTCAGTATGAATATGAAAAACAGTTTGAGTGTGTAAATATTTGATTTAAAATTTTATATTATATAAAGTGAATATAAATGTTAATAAAGCACTCTGCACTTTTCTACAGGTACCGTGGGATCCTTGATATCTACCTGAGCTACTACCAACTCAAGCAGACAGGGCCTTGTTCTAATGTCTCATCTGAAGAACAGCACAGTCAGGAATGAAGTACCTGCCTTATGCTGGCCTGTAGTGTCTGGGGTAAAACAGGAAAATCTTCTTAATTATGTCTCCTAATAACTCCCATGAGCAAAAATGACACTAGAAATACCATCTATAAACCTCTATACCTTTCGACTAAATGGCTTTTGAGTCAAGTGCACTTTCAGTCATTTTTTTGACTATTTGTGCTTCAGTCAAAGCTACCATAAACAAAATGATGCACAACTATATATATATATAGAAAGAGAATGCGTGTTTAATTACTCTACAACTGTTGCACATATAAAGCAGACTCATATCTGCATTTAAACTCTAGTCAATTTGGTTATATCCCAGTCTTTGAAATAAATTTCCACATTGTTTTACACTTAGGCTTGCAATTTCTTTTACTGCAGTTTTGATGCATTCTCATTTCTCACTCAGACTGCCTTTCTTCCTGTTAGAGTATTTATGTAGTAATATCCAGTTTTCTCATCTGTCCTTCAGAATCAAGAGACTTCAAATTAATTATTTCTTATCTCCATTTAATTCGATGGTGAACGCCTCTGTTAATAAATCACATCCAACTAACTACCCACTTACTTTTTTGATACAACCTGCTTCTTCCTGCTGACGAATATCAAGTTTATAGCAACATTTTCTTGTGTAGACTCCAGCATAAGGTGCATCCATTGATATTCATTGAGAATATTCCTGCTGTGAGATAGATGTGGCTACAACTAAAAGCATATTTACTGATTCAATTTACTTGCATTTGCTGTTGCTAAGACACTTTCTCCAATATGTTGGGCTACATCTCCACATTTTTATCTACTTTGTTCCTTGTGAAAAACAGTATTATTACCAAATGTCATGGCTACTGGCATTTCTTTAAACAGCTCCTTGTTTGGAACGTGGTAGTTGTACTCTCATCCTTTTTTCCCCTTTAACTTACCCCATTTTTTGCATTATGTATATTTATGTTGTCTTTTCCCATTATTCCATATTTTCTGTCCATGTTTCCACTACTGGATATTGATTCAAAGCTACTTGATGGTTTTAGGGAGCAGTCAGAATTCCCTGGGTGTATTTTTGTGCCACCCATTTACTATTTTAAATGCTTGAAAATGCAACCCTGAAACCACCATTAAGATTCTATTATTAGACAGACACTCTGCACTATCTGTTTAGATATTTGTCATATCACTGGTAATATGTATAAATAATGACGCCATTTGATGGTTGCCTAATGCCTGCCAACACTGCTGTAAACTACTCATGCACTATCTTCCCAAGCAACTTGTTTGTCTTCATTTTACAGATCCATTGTCTTATAATTGTGTAATTATGGCTCTTGTCTCATTAATGGCAATGTGATCATACAGAAAGCTGTAAAAATAGTTCAGAATACTCTGTAAAGTATGTCATTGACAGATTACACTTGTTGGGGCATGGCTTTTGAACTAGTGTGGGAATGATGCCTGGGTTCACACATTTTTTACACAGTAAATTACCTACTGTTTTCGTAAGCAACACACTATTCCATAACTATACTGTTCAGAGTGTTTCTTTACTACTGAGAAGTCACAGACACATTGTGATAAACTTTCAGTTATCTCCATGTCTAAGTGATAATGTCCGCAATGTGCATTTACAGTAGCTGGAACCACTATAGCAAGATATGTTTGTTATATGAATAAAGGTCATCATGTCAAATGACATGCTTGCAGCTTTCCCTCCCACCAGACAACCTCTGGCTTTATTTGCGAAAAAAGAAAAAAGAAAGACTTGCTTTTGAGTAGCAATGTCTGAAGAATACACTTCTACATATTAGAAACTCGACTTGCATTCAGACTTGGTCAGTACAGTACGGAATTATGTTTAAGAAACACTAGTGTAACCAGAAACATGTTTTCAACTTTCATGAAAAGAAGAATAATGCTCCTTTGGAGATTAATGTGGGCCATGAAAGACTAAAAGCTTCTCCTAAAAGCTTCCCATGCATGTCTGCTAATGCACACAAAATGTAATTAGCTAGTTGAAAAAGGCTTCCAATTACTGGCATTCTGACTGGATTACAGAATAATTAGATTGGTGGCACTCTTCCCTCGCTAGGTTGTCAGATTAAATCCTGCTGTTTTTCTTCAAGCTCACAAGAAACGTTGAACTCATTTTTTCAGCTACACACTAGGCTTTCTTATTGTAAAGGGAAATATTAAAATCTGTCTTGCAGCTGTCATTTGGCATTACTTCCCATTTTAATGTGATTACTGCTGGAGTTATTCAACAACCACATCTATTACCCAATGTGCCTCATCTTAAATTGCTAGCACAGCTTATAATGGAGAAACTGTCTCTCCTTAATTATTTGTAATGCTGACTAGCTGAGAAAAGATGAAAACACTCTGAGACAGACCTTTTTATATCTCAATATTTCTTCTTACTCTTTTATTCTATATATGGCCATTTTAATATCTATCTGTCTGTCTGTGTCTGTCTGTTTATATCTATCTATCTATCTATCTATCTATCTATCTATCTATCTATCTATCTATCTATCTATCTATCCTGCTATCTATGTATCCCCAGTTAATGAATTTAAGGGGGAAATTGGCATCTGCTCATTTAAATAACAGAAAACTGAACTGATAGCATGTTAATTTTGAATATTATTATTAATAAAGTAACATTTTGCAGAAGTGTGTCTATAGTCATTGCTATGACTAGCTGGTTTTCATATTATGATGCTATTTTTCTATTGTCTAGTGACAGAGAAACCATTGATTGTGTTCATACCTCACAGACTGAAGACATTGAAAATAGGAGTAAATTCCCTTGAAATGTAAATATATCCATCTAAAAACCTGGACATATAATTAGCATAACATAACATTTGAATACCTAATAGCATATAATTCTTTCCAATTCCAGCGAGAATGCTGGATACTACTCAGAAACATGTTTAAAAACATTGTAACACATGATAAAAAATATAAGCACATATCAAAGAAACGGTACAAAGTCTGAAGACTTTTAATGTACTGAAAAATTCTACCACACAATGTCATTAATTTTTGCTTCAGAAAAAGTGAAATGTAAGATGCATGTCTTTTTTCTGTAAATTATTGTTGAAATTAATAAGCTGGTCAGTTTATGCAGTTTTGTGTGTACTAGATTGCTTCAAAAATCACAAGTGATGACAGGGCTTCAAATAATTATGTGAAGGGGTAAATGAAGTGTGAAAATAGGGGCATTCCTCCAAAATGGTGTCAATTGGCAGATCTTATTGGGGTACTTCTTGATTAATGCTGTTGTTAGTAAAACTGAAGAAAGACATGAAGTGGCACATCTGTGAATAACTCAAAAGAGTTACAGCACTGTAGATAGTTTAGGGGGAATGGAAAAGATGAACAGACCAAAAATGTTGTCCTGTAGAGCAAGAATATCAACACTATCAAAACACTTTAACAGACATTTATACATTTGTTTGTTTTCATAGTTTACTTTATCTTGTTCCATTGAGTGAACTGGTCAAATTACATTTTCAATGATGACCCTGGCCAAAAAGGCAACAAATACTTGAGAGGTCAGGAAGAAATATCCATTGAGGAGCAAGACTGGGATTTGCAATGATACAAGCCAGTTAGATGATAACTCAAAGTGTTCAATGCTGGTCTGGATGTTAAGGACAACACACACACACACACACACACACACACACACACACACACACACACACACACACACACACACACACACACACACACACACATATATATATATATAGGCTAAACAATGAGCTCTTTCATAAAGTATAAAAAAAATTAAAGAGAATTTGAAAAGTGCAAGTAGGAGGAATATTTGTAACAGTGCAACTGATACAGAACTGTACATACTTCTGGAAAACATGCCGATCACAAATAAACAACCTGAAGCAGGCTACACATTCCATTCTCCTAAATACAAGCAGCCAGGGTATTTGGATATACTCCAAGTAGGATACACGGGTGAGATGTTACGCAGAAAAGAAGTGGCAGTTATGCTACATTTGTGAAGCTCAAATTACAATAAATATGTAGCTCTCAGGTTACATTTACAGATGCAGAGCAGTAAAAAAGCAACAAAGAGAGTGCTGGGAATAAAGGAATTACACAAGGAGAAACGTAAAGACCTGTACGGTATATGTACTGAATGGCAATTCCTATTTGATAGAAGTCTTTAGAAATATTATGTGCACAAAATAGAAAGAGGGTTTGAAATATTTAGCAAAAAAAAACACATGGTAATAGGGAAGAAGACACATATCAAGAAAGAGTGTATCATCAATTACATCTACAAATATAATGCGGATCATACAGACACATCACGGTTTGTGATGAGGGGTTAAGTCTCCTCTAACATTCTTCGACAATACCTTGTTTCTGAATATATTTGCCTTCTTCTCAAGTCACCTTCCTAAAAGAAATCTAGGCTACAGACTTAGGTCACATCTCTCAAATGGCCCTGCATTACAGATACATCACAACTGTACCTGCAGTGACCACAAGTAGTACAAGGAGTGCAAGCCCCTCTTCTGTGGGAACATGTAGGTTTGGGTTTAAAGGAGTTAGTCATCTTCTCAGAATTTACATGAAAATTAAAAAAGAAATACTCCATGAAAGAGGAAAGTGTCAGTGTTTCACTCATAACAAAATAACATGAGTACATACTACTTGGAAATGTAAGAAAAGTAATTTCCAACATAATTATTTTGGATTAGTTTTGTTACCATCCAGTGCCATTCATCCCTTTAGCTTCCAGTTTCAATCCCTTCTGACTTCTGTTTTCTGCGGAGCCATAACTACAGCAGGGTGAAGGGAGTAGCTGTTCTAGGGGAAGCTTGTTGTTGGAGATGAATGGCTGGAGCTGAGGGTATGGGACTGTGGAACCAGCACTGCTGTGTGAACTAGCAAGGAAATTGCAGCTTTGTCAATGAATGCTGAGACTTGTTGCGTCTTTCGGCTTATCCCGGTTACGGGTCGCCACAGCAGAACTCTGGTCCGCTAATATTTGGTAGTGGATTTTTACGTGCCGAGTTACCAGCCTTGACACACAACCTTCAACGAAGGCACGCCCATTTATGCATGCCTCCACACAGAAGACGCTCTAACTGAGAATCAAATGGAACAACGTCTTGCTGTGAGGCGACAAGACTCATTTTTATTTATGTAATCAACAGTAGAGGGAGCAAGAAGGACTGAAAAGTGTAAATAAACAACAAAAATTATTAATTGTTCACTACATTCAAAGTGTGTGTGTGTGTGTGTGTGTGTGTGTGTGTGTGTGTGTGTGTGTGTGTGTGTGTGTGTGTGTGTGTGTGTGAGTTTGTATACATGCATTCATGTGTGTGTGTGTGTGTGTGTGTGGCGTGCGTGTCTTAAGGTGGGCAGTATCAGAGAATTTGTTAGCATACAAGAAAAGAGTCTGTACATGTTTTTTTAAACTAAGACTTCTTTTTGGCATCTTTTTTCTTAGGCATCAAAACTGAGTCCATTGCCTGGTTCACAAAATATAAGATGACCACAGACTTGAGAGAACTGTCCTTAATACCACCTCTCTTTAAGCAGCACTTAAAATTAAATAAATGCTACAGTACAAATTACCTTGCTGTCAGTGTCAGAAAGTATAGCATTTTTGCATTTGGCAAAATAAACACATACACACATACATAAAAACATCAACTTTATCCTATCAATAGATAACAGAAATGAGTTCATAGAACAGTGACATAGTTTGGAGTCCTTCTAGAGAAAGACCTGTATTCTGCCAAATATATAGCGGCTGTTGTACATATAGCATAATGATGCGTCCTTCCCATTAATTTCCTAGAAAGAAGAGTTTGGCATGATTGCTAAGGTCTTTACCTCAGAGATACAAATTACAGGGTTTGATTCTGGCCTCTGGTTAGTGGCTGGACTTGTAATACTCTGCAGATTAATAACCTAGCATTTACCTATGAACTTATAAACATGAAAGATGTGTCAGAGGAGGAAACATCCCCTTTTCTACAGATCATATTATAGAATACCATACCATGTTCAACACCATACCATGTTCTATAACCTGCTCATATGCCATCTGCTGCAGCTGGTGCAAAGATTCCTCAACAAAGAGGATAAAAGGGTGTCAAAGACTGGCTTATAGCCAAAGACTGCAACAACTCTATGTATCTGAGAGCTTTCTTAGATAGAAATATGTGCCTGACATATAAAGTTATTAAATTATCCTTTACTATTTGAAACCCTTTGTTTAATGCACCTCTTCAGCTGGCAGAAATACAAGAAAACAATCCATCTAAAAAAAATAAAAAAAGTTAATATCAACCAGACTGCGAAATGTAACAACTTCATATCTCAAAAGGATTATATAACTACAGATAAACTCTCCTACTCAATTAAACTCAGACAATGAATTAATTCCTTGAAGAAACAGCTCAATGTCTACATGGGCAGCACCTTGTTTTGACATGGGATGGGATTCAAAGCATCAACCTCCTTGATGCACAGCTGACCCTGAACTTGTTCACTAAACCTTAAAACTCAGATATTACATTCACATTAAAGTACATAAATGTGACAATTTGAGTTTCAAGTCAAATAATGGAAAATTTCCAAAGGCCAAAGGTTACACTCATCAAATAATGCAAATGTTCTCAGGTTTGGAGGATTTACAGTAGGTTTCTGCAATGTGTTAACTGTTCTATGTGTTCTACTTAATGAGCTACCATTGTGTGAATGCAAACTTTCTACTGGACAGATAAGACTGATGGGTGAGAACAGAACTGCCATTTGGAAAAGAAGTGTACAGTTAATGCAAACATCTCATGCTTTCAGGTCTAACATTTGAAAAAAATATTAATAGTTACAAATATTTTGAACTTCAGTAAAATGTCAACTCTTTCATATATTATATGTATGCTCATAAAGCTGGCAATTATTAATAATTCTGAACCAGATTTTTATATACTTCACAAACAACTGCAATTTTATTTCTTAATTCTAATTCAAAAGGCAATTTTACATTCACTGTATGAAATAAACGTAATGGATTTAATGACATAATAAGAGTGATGTAGTTCATGAGGCATGGACCTAATGGATGGCAAGTTAAAAACATTGTGCTAAAATATAGAAAAATGGCAGCTTTATGCATAAACTTTGCCAAGTTAAAAAAAGGATAACTTTGCAATTGGTGCAAGAAATCACCTTTCAAGACAGAAATCCCTTGTGATGCACATATAGTTCATTATGTTAAGATCATACAGATAGCATGACAAAAGTGTAGCCCTGAATAAACTGAAACATTCCCAGTTTTGAGTTTTCACCAAATTATATGCAATCTCATACCTTTGTCAATGACCATACAATTAACCAAAGAATCCGAAAGATCTCTTACCTCAGGGTCTGATGTCATATACTATGACTTTTTTATTTTTTATTTATTTTTTTTTAATGAATCATGTACTAGCTAGCAGATAACAGTAAACACACCATAGTCTACTATACTGCATATTAAAACATGGGGCAAAACAGAAGACAAATGACTACAGTACTGTTATTTAATAAATGATAGACAACTCTTCAGCAAACTATTCAATGATTCAGATGTTAAAATGCATTAAAGTAACACAAGAAGTGGACATAAAGTCCTACATTGCAAAAAGAATGACACTTTCACACTTTATCATCATCAGTCACGTGCTGTACATTCCCACAGCTTTATCAAATGCATTGTAATAAAATGCAGAAAGGTAGTCGTATACTACGATTGAATCATGCTCTACTGCTTCAAAATTAAGATCATCTGCGACTGCGAGTCTTTAAGCTCCTTAATATGAACATAATGCATGCAGAATAAACAGAAATATAGTAGAAATTTGATGCTAAAGTTTCATTTCAGCAACAAGAAATCATATAATCCAAAAGTGGAATCAGAAGGCATTGTGAATGCCATCAATATCTCTAACTGTTAATTTTGCAGTTGTGTTTACCAGACGCTAATTCCTTTTGCTTTGTAGCACTATAAATTCTACAGGACATGCTTTTCCTGGCATCTTTTAATGCCTGTCTGTTAATGCTATAAAAATAAGAATCTTCAGTCTGTTAGTGGTGATACCATCTTAATCAGAATAAACCAATGCAGTGTAGGAGCTAGTCAGCCTGCAAGGAAGGGTGCCATCTTTGCAGGATAGAATGCACGCTATTGAGACTTTTATAGCTTTGGTTTGGGGAGTTAGCATAATGGGTAAGGTGCTTACCTTACAGAAACAAAGTGCAGGGTTTAATTCTCAAATAGGATAATTGGTTATTAAAATGGCCTACAAGGGCAGTTAGTCTAGAACTAACCAATACAAATAGAAAATGGCCTTGTAGCTCTGGGGTTAGAGAACTGGTCTAGTAATCCAGGGGTCAGTGAGGCTCCGGTGGCCTAATGGCTAAGGCATTGACATCCTAAGCCAAGGATTGTAGGTTCAAGTCCCATATGGGGTGACATAATCTTGATAAAGGTAGAGCAGATGGGAAACTAGCATAATGGTTAAAGTGTTTACCTTACACAATGCAACTTGTTCTTCTTTTGGCTTTTCCCAGTTAGGGGTTGCCGCAGCGGAACTCCGGTCCTCTAATGATTGGCAGTAGATTTTTTTCAGGTGCCGAGATGCCAGCTTGAAGTCCAACCTTCAGCGAAGTCACGCCCATTCTACACATGTCTTTCAAATGCCACTCAGCTGCAGGGAGGACATGCAGACTCCACACAGAAGGTGCTCCAGCCAAGAATCGAATGGGAGAACCTCTTGCTGTGAGGAAACAATGCTACTACTGCACCACCGTGGCTTATCACCTTACACAACACAACACAAGGTTAATTCTCACATAGAGTAATTGGCTAGGCTTATAATGGCCCAGAAGGTCAGTTAGCCTAGTACTAATCTATGAACCTATACCATAACAAACATCATTTTTCATTTCATTCTGCTGAAAAAGATCTTGCAATGGACCACATCCTTTGATACATCCCCTGAAACAGCTCATTCTACTCTTTCTTTTATCCTTATTTTACCTGGAAGAGAAGGGCTTTCAAAATTCAGACTCTACTCTTTTTGACCTACTCTTTTTAGTCATTTTATTCCATAACCAGAAACATATAGCTGAGGTTCTTTGGACGGATACAGCAAAAACAATAGTGGCAGGATAATTTTGTTCATCCTCGACCATGAATTGTTGAGTTCAATTAAATTAGTCACAATTAACTATAAGTTGTAACTAAAGGATAACAGTTATCCTTTAGATCAATTTCAAGGGAAAGAAGAATTAGGAGAGTGGGAATGCTGATGTTTGTGAATATGGATCCAAATACAGGAGGACCATGGTACCAAACCAAGGACTCGGTGCTGATCTTAAATGTAAAATGAATGGAATGGCTGAGTTTCTCACAAAGGATATTGAAAGACATGTCCCAGACAAAATTCCTAATAAACAAGAATCAGGAAGATATTCATAGATTAATGAAAAAAAATCCTTTTAAGGACAAGCCAGCAGTGATGTAAGCAAACAGGCTGCAACAGATCCAAAGAGCTGTGATCATTACCACAAGCTAACAGTTATGCAATAATAAAACATACAGACTTCTCAGAAGTTTGTATGTTTTTTATGGCAGAGTTTTATTAAAATTTTTGGATACATAACAGCACCGTCCCATTCTTTCTTTTGTTTTTGTGGCTTCTCAATTGTTGTTCTCTGGTTGGGGTATCAGCACCAAGCATTTGTTTTTCGGAGTTATGCAATAATAAATGGGAGATGAAAATCAACAAATAAGAAGTATCTTCCAGATGTCTGATCTCAAAGACAGTACTGAAGGCAAGGATGTGGTGGAGTGTCTACAGTGACACTTAACAACAACCCTTAAACTGTCAATCAAGTCATTATTGAAAGGCTGTACCACTTCTTAAATGACTTCTTCCAGATTCAGGTAACCATGAAAACAAATAATATTTAAATTGTTAAATTATGCAGCTAAAATGAAATAATTACCATAGATAAAAGAAGGCAGGGAGTGCCTACTGGATGGGCAGCAAATAGAGCTATAACACTAAAGCTATAACAAGATTTCTTTAAACAAATATTGCTGACTGTCTAAAAGAGGCAAGAAGCAGAATCTATAAGGCATGCCAAACGTCTGTCTAGAATAGCAAACTATATAGCTATATTGCAAGCAGATAGCTAAGGACCAGAGTCACTAACTGAGACAGATAACCACCTTACAGATGATACAAGGATTTCTGTGAATCTTCCACAGAGGGGTGCATAGTTTTAATTGCTTAAAAGTGATAATACAAACAAGTATGAAGCCCTGGAACATGTCACAGAGAAAGATATTGTTACTAAGGCCATGGAAGAAAAGGACAGGTTTTTAGAAGCATCTAAAACTTTTTTTTTTGTATTACAAGTGTAAATTAATGGAGCAAAAATGAAACAGGTGAATGCACAAGCATTTGTCAGTGGTAAGATCTAAAAAAACACTTGTAAAAAGAACCAGGCTCACAAAACCAGAGATATAGTAAAAAATCACTTTTAATCTTCTTCTTCTTTTGGCTGCTCCCGTTAGGGGTCGCCACAGCAGATCAACTGTTTCCATTTCTTCCTGTCCTCTGCATCCTGCTCTGTCACACCAACCACCTGCATGTCCTCTCTCATCACATCCATAAACCTTATCTTAGGCCTCCCTCTTTTCCTGTTACCTGGCAGCTTCATCCTTAGCATCTTTTTCCCAATATACTTGGCATCCCTCCTCAGCACATGTCCGAAGCAACGTAATCTTGCCTCTCTGGCTTTGTCTCCAAACTTTCCAACCTGGGCTGACCCTCTAATATACTTATTCCTAATCCTGTCTATCTTCGTCACACCCAGTGCAAATCTTAACATCTTCAACTCTGCCACGTCAAGCTCTGACTCCTGCCTTTTTGTCGATGCCACTGTCTCCAACCCGTATAACATAGCTGGTCTCACTACCCTCTTGTAGACCTTCCTTTTCACTCTTACTGGTACTAGTCTGTCACAAATCACTCCTGACACTCTTCTCCACCAACTCCATCCTGCCTGTACTCTCTTCTTCACCTCTCTTCCACACTCACCATTACTCTGAACTGTTGATCCCAAGTACTTAAACTCATCCATCTTTGCCACCTCTACTCCCTGCATCCTCACCATTCCTCTATCCTCCCTCTCATTCACACACATATATTCTGTCTTAGCCCTGCTGACCTTCATTCCTCTTCTCTCTAGAGCATATCTCCACCTCTCCAGGGTCTCCTCCACCTGTTCCCTACTCTCACTGCAGATCACAATGTCATCTGCAAACATCATAGTCCACGGGGACTCCTGTCTGATCTCGTCTGTCAACCTGTCCATCACCATTGCAAATAAGAAAGGGCTCAGAGCTGATCCTTGATGTAATCCCACCTCCATCTTAAACGCATCCGTCACTCCCACTGCAGACCTCACCGCTGTAACACTTCTCTCGTACATATCCTGTACCACTCTTACATACTTCTCTGACACTCCCGACTTCCTCATACAATACAACAACTCCTCTAAAAAATCACTTTTAATATAAAATCCAATCCACGGAGCTTTCAGAGCAAAGTCTCTTCATTAGTGTGTAATAAAAATGACTAAAATATTCTAAATGTATACTGAAACATATGACAGAGCAGACGAATCACATATCAAACATAGTTAAGAGAAGTTACACATAAATTTAGATAAACCACTCAAATCTAACAATAAAAATGGCTAATAGTAACATTACTTATTTCATTTTCAATTAATTTCAAAATTACTTTAAAAGTTTAGAATAATAAATGTTCCAATGGATTTCAAATTGCAAACTTCAATAGCCAGAAAGTGTATGCCTCAAGCTTCTGTGACAAATCATCTATAAGAAAGACATCTTAGTATTCAATTTGCCAGAACTCGGACACTTGTATGTAGAAGATTCTGTAGAAATAAGAAGTATACTAATGGGTTCTCTGAGAGAGTAGCTGATGCATTTAAGACTACTAAATTACATAAAAGCATGCACTTGTTTAGGTATTTTTAAGAAAAACCTGGACAGTTATTATAAGAACAACTGTTTTGGTATATTGGCAGGCTAGAAGAGCATTATTGCCTGTGCTTAAATGAAATTTTTGTATGTATGTATGTATGTATGTATGTATGTACATATGTCTGTAACTCACTTTGAAGACCTCCCATATAATAAAGATGTCATCAGTAAAATGCTTATATAGTTTAATGTGGGAATAAAAAGCTGATATTATATATATATATGATTGTTATGCATATATCTATATATCTATATATGTATATGTATATATATATATATATATATATATATATATATATATATATATATATATATATATATATATATATATATATATATATATATATATATATATACCCCCATACTGTCATAAATTAGCAAAACCTAAGGGTTATTGCTTTACCTATTGCAACACCATTCTTCTGATGATAAAAATTTCCTTTCAAAAATGATAACATTATATGACAAAATAACATCCAATATCTCAGTTAATAATCTAATCAGAAACCTAGCATGGGTGGAATTACGTAAATGATGACTTACCCCCTCAACCCTTAAGTTCTGTGGTATTACAGAGCATACAGATAGTATGCCCATTGTTACCAAATTATCAATATCTAATACATTAAATCTTTTCAGGGGCTATAATAATTGTTGTGAATACTTAATTAATGCAGGAATGTCTAAAACTGACTTACTAATTTATTTATCTACATATTCACACATTGTTTTGATTTAAGAACCACCAGTCAATACTATAGCATGAAAAGAATGGTCTCATACTGCCTTGTGAAGTTTTGGCAACCCATACATAAACAGAACTTGAGATGTATTCACAGACTAATATTCAGATACTTACAAATCAGTCATTTCTTCTATAGACCATTTGTTAATAAAATAATCAATCAAACAAATAGCCCTATTAACTTGAAACAGCTACATCTGTTCATACTGATTAGTATTAGTCAGTATTTTTAGCATTTTTTATATACATTTCTTCATTCATTACAACTAAGTCACTGCCTTTATCTGCTTTCAAACCTCTAATAAATTTATTATTGCTAAAATTAATGTGTGTCATTCTCTCATTTAGTTAAATTATAAAAAAATTATCTTCATGCTCAGAGTAGATTACAGACATTTTAGGAGGTTCTGATACTTAGTTTGCAGTTAGATGCAGACTTGATCATCCAGATTATCATTACTGAAATAAGAGAAACAATTTACAAACAAGACAAAAACAACTTCAATGGTTACTTTGGCACAATCTAAATAGGCACTTGCTACATAATTTATATGGACTCTGATTTGTAGCCATTTGGCTATCCATTATGGATGATACTTTCCCATGAGGTATGGTATTGATTGGCTTGGTCAGATCAAGATATGCTGTATGAAACCCACCCCCCCCCAAAAAAACCTGCCTTCATCATAAAAAAAAACATACCTGTTGAACAATATTATGTTTTTTGAGAGGGTCGTGTCCAATTTTCTATTGAGTAATGCATTTTATTAGTACTATTCTTATTACAAAATATTGTGGCTGGTATACATTTTATTAATTTGTAAGAATAACCAGATGCTATAATTGTGGATGCCTGATTTGTGGAGAGAGACCTTTAGTCTACTTTATTTTACAATTTGTTATATTGGATTTCTAAATGAAAGAATGTTCAGTAACTCAGAAATTGGTTTCACATTGGTCTGGATGGTGGCACTTTGATCCAAAAAAACAAGAAAAGGGATTCTGACCCATGAGAAGAATTAATAGTCCCTCCCAGTAAACACTGTGTGTGTGTGTGTGTGTGTGTGTGTGTGTGTGTGTGTGTGTGTGTGTGTGTGTGTGTGTGTGTGTGTGTGTGTGCGTGTGTGTGTGTGTGTGTGTGTGTGTGTGTGTCTGTGTCGCTGATGATCAGTTACTTTGATAAGTTTATGCTGGAGATAATGGTCTTATACTGAAGTGGCTGAAATTCCGGGAAACTAATGAATGCATTTTTTTCTGTATCTGTACAGTGTAAAACTTATTTGTTTATGGTTGGTGTTGGTCATTTCCCTTGTAGCAAAGGCCATTTCCATACATTCTTATATTTACATATATATTATTTGGTAGCCAATGGTGCAAACCATGGGTCAGTATCTACTGACCACTAAGTATAATTTGGTTTTAGTACTGTACATTTAAAACTGACATATTTATAGCACGTGTCTTCAAATTTGGTTGTAACAATGACATTATATGCCAATGTCATAAAATGTTACTTGTAGCTGTGGTGCAGGCTTCAAGCCTAATGACCTTGCACAATAGACTATCATTACTAAAAAGCGAAGAAAATAAATTGTGTTTTATTTTAAGGCCTGTAGAGGTACTTCACCACTTGTAGATGCACAGCAATAATTTCCATATTGCAAATGTTGAAATATGAAAGCAGGATGGAAAGAAGTAGATATCAGTGATAAAAAAGAAACGATCAAGACAGCTGAGCTCTATAGTCTAATCAGTATATTTATTTTCAGAAACTGTTTGTTTTTGAAATCCCTAGCCTTTGTAGAGTATATGAGAAACATGCAAACCTAACAAATGAGTTATCTTTTCATCACTATATTGTGGATTATAGCAAAACATGCTCAAGCAAAGCTGCACTCCAAAACTTTAAATCATCTTTTGATCTAACAAAAATCAGTACAAAAGAATTTCTTTTGATATAAATAGTATTTCCTTTCTGATTGATATAGAGTGTTATAAAAAACTGGCTCATATAGTACACAGTACAATTAGATTTAATATGAATAAATAAGGGAAGCCGATATACATATAATACCAAATTCAGACATAACCATTTATAGTGAAACAGAAATATAAACAGACACTATAATGAAAGAAAAAAACTCATTGCATGTAAAAATAAATGTATTTCTCAAGATGCCAAGACAAGACCCCAGAGCCATTAGCCTAGTAATCTCCTGTGATCCTATGATGAATGCCACATGTCAACTATTAGGGAGTTCATGTGTGCTTAACAGCCTTCAAAAAATCACATACACTAAATAAGCAATATAACACATTTCCTTTTAGGGGACCATTGAAATATTCTCATATAGCCTGCTTTGTATGACAATGTTCTATGTATTAGCTGTCATTATGGTCTAATGTAAATAGCTGCATTACAGTAATTACATTTATGCAGGGCATTCATTACAACCTATAGACATGCATAGTTGGCATAAAAACATATTAAGCCAACAAATGGCATCACTGAAGAAGTCATGATTGCAAAGTACTGTGAGATATTTCTTTCACTAACATCTCATGCAGATGTCTGTCAAAGTTTATTCAGTTGTTTATAGGCAAGTAAACTTCTCTATCTTGGAACATATTCAGCCATGACCACTCAACATAAGATCAAGAGTAATTTTCTTTGAAAGCTTCATTCTGTATGGCATGGTACCCTGCTGACCCCATCCATCACAGGTCTGCCATTTAGTCCTTTCTACCCTTGCTATTTCTGATTTTACGCTGGGACTGGCACAGACCTTAAGGGTATTCTTGTAGGTCTTACCATCTGTTTCTGGTAGGGTATTTTACTTATGTTCTATCCTTGTTTCCTCTTCTGCACTTTCTGGTACATCCTAGAGAGGGGCATGCAATAACGACATACTGAAATAACACCCTGTCTCCACAGCAGCTTAATAAACGTTCTCTCTTTATTCCTGTCTTTGGAATATGCCTCCATTTGCATGTTCTCAGCCTCCACAACAGTTTTTCAAGCAGGGAATGTCCATAGGACTGTCCTCCTTCCCTGAGATGGTAACACCCATTGCTTCCTGACACTCCATCAGTCACTCAAGCTACTAAATTAACACAAGTCACTTTGGCCATACTTGGAGCTTTATCCTGCTATGCCAGTGGTGTGCCTACAGAAAGAGCAAATATAACACATATAGACAGTTTGAAGTAGTAAATTAACCAGTGTGTTTTACAGATATAACAGGGAAAATGTATGCAGACACAGAAAGAGCATGCAATGTCTATATAGGCAATGATCAAAGATCAGGAATGAGCCCCAATCCTGCACAATGGAGACATGACAGTGGCCTAGTACACACCATTTGCATTTCGCTGTTTATCATGGATATATGCACGGTTGCATCAGTTTCTAACATGTTGCTGCAGACCTGGTGGCATATCAAGCTCTGAAAGTGAACCAGGCAATTTATTCATTATTATGTGTAGCATCTGACCTCTTTGTAGGAGAAAGTATCCTCCCCCCACCATTGCTTTAGTTACAGATATAGCTTGTTGCCATGCCCATTTAATATTTCACTAATTAAAGTACATTGAAAGAGTTCATTGTCATAACAGGTAAAATCATGTATTGTGTGAGAGGAATACAAGAAAGGCATATGTTATGTAGACTGCAGTCAATGAGCAACAGGATATAGTGGTAACAGTCTCATAAAAAAGAATACTTCTATTAATTCTAGATGGGTTATGGTGACATCAGATATAATACGTGGGAACATTTCGAAGGGCTTAGATTCCAATGTGTCTTTTGGTGTAGTATTACTATTCAGTGCTAAATTCTTACTTAAAATACCTCATATAGAGGTGGAGGCCTTAGCCCATAAGATGCATCATTCTGTTGGAGGAGTTTTAGAGAAAAATGATGCAAATGATTAAATGATTAATGCAAGAGGATTATGAGGCCAGGGCATACTCTCTGTTTTGATAAATGAAAAGAAAAACGACACAGATGATACCAATCACGTGGCCTTGTGCACTTCTCTGGATAGGGTTGGCTTGATTGACCTTAAAAGAAAATATTTGGCAGGAAAATTAAGCTTTGCAAATTGAGAAAACTAAGTTTAAGTTTTTGATTAAATAGCTGTGTCATGTCAATCTCTAGCTAGTAACTGAATGTGAATAAAGTTATAGTAATAATACATTTAGAACATTCCTACTACTTGTTCATCAAAATATTTTTTTCTTCAAAAAACACAGACTTTTCTAACCCAACAACATTGTCCATATGGTGTGTACAGCGTTACAGATCCCCTCGATTACTAATGTAATAATTCTAATATCATCACAAGTTGCAGAAAGAAGTCTCCTAAAATATAGCAGCCCGGGAGGGCCTGTCCGTTATGGACAATTGACATTTACATCTGTATGCATTTATTTGCAGTTTGGCATCTTTTGCATTAGCAGACGTGATCTTGAATGACAGCCTGTCAGACATAGAATAATATTCATTGGGAGACTTTATTTGGAGGAATGCAGATGGGTAGTATGTGTTGGAGTATGTATGGGGCAGTTTTAAAAGTGGCTAGTCCCATACTCAGACAGCCAAGAAGAAAATTGCAAAGCTTCTCAGCTTGGTAGAACAGTCTTATGATTGGTACCAACCAGATGTATTGTCTGGTCATGGTTTAGTCTCCACAGTGCTTGAATATTATAATTTTAGTTCATTTATTTCATTTTTAATATTCTTCAAGGAAGTGATACAGATCATCAATGCTCATCTGGAGTGTGTGTGTGTGTGTGTGTGTGTGTGTGTGTGTGTGTGTGTGTATATATATATATATATATATATATATATATATATATATATATATATATATATATATATATATATTTTTTTTTTTTTTTTTTTTTAATGCTGCCACTGGAGAAATTGACATGTAGTTAACAGGAACTGCTGTTAATAAAATTAGGTGGAAATCCATTTTTTTATCACTCTGTGATAAAAATAATAGATCTGTGTTTGGAAGAAAAATGTATAAAAGCCTCAGTATATATACATATTCATATTCAGTTTGACATCAAGACAGTGTTTGTATAATGAGAGAGGGTGGACTGTGATGGGTGGGCATCCATCCATTCCATCCAGTATTTTCCATCCAGAGATGACTACAGTATTTAGACAGGTATAGGGTGTCATTCATTGTAGAAGTTGTTTATTTGAAAGTTAATGTTCAATCATATATGCCTTGCTGGTAGTCCTGGACCTTTTACAAGAACCACCACTAGTATAAAAAATATGATCAGTGGATGTCATTGCCATTGATTACAATTTTCCAGTGTGCTCATTTGAATAGATTTGATGACAAATAGCCAATTTGCCAGTGCGCACATAAAGAATAGATTAGATAACAAACAGCTCAGCTGAAAACCCTGACTTCTCTATAATCCCAGGACACTGAAAAAATTATTTTATATTGAATGATCTGCCATGATGTCACTTATTAACACAAATGGAAATGCTATTAACATAATTATCTTTCCTGAGTGCTACCAGAAAAACATGCTGAATCAGAAGTTATGGAATAATCAGAACATGAATTATTCCCAACTAAGCTTTGATATGCCTGTAAGGTAACCTATGAAAGCCATCTAGTTGGTTAAACTGATCATCTTATTTAATGCATGTTCTGTGTTGTCCACCTGACGGTGTTTGACAAATGCATTTTCACTCCAGTGCGAGTACACATGTACTAGTTTTCTCACCACCACCAGCACAGAAGTAAAATGGTCTGGTATAGAATTAATTGTTGAAAAAAACGTTCAGGCAAATTTCCTTCCTTTTCTTCGGTGCATTCCCAAATGTTAGAATTTTGAATACTTATAGTAGATACAATAATTTCTAATAAATATTGTCTCCTCACATTCATATTACAGACTGCTTGTCAACCATTTTAAATTGTTTCTCTTCTGTACTTGCCATAATTAACCAGTTAAAATTATCTCTCCCCTGTAATAACAGTAAATAGATTCTCAGACACTTTGCTCATATTTTGGACACATTAATACAATACAGTTTGAGGCTTTAAGCATTTTATTATACCATGCATCAGTATTTTAGTCTTCCTGTCCAAATGCTTTGATGACTCATGTATTTTTCCTTCACCAAATAGATCTCATATCTATCTATCTATATGGATTCACTTTATAATCTTGAAATACTGAAATATCAAATTTCAGTATTTCGAGGCTATAAAGCCGAAACACCAAAACACCAAAAACCAAAACCAAAGCCACGACCGTTAAAGCACACACACAAACACAACTACACCTACCTTGGCACAACAACACAAACATGCACACACTTACTATAAGCACTGGGGCAAGCCCCCATGCACCCACACACCCCCTCCTACGTACATATACTAACTCCGAGGTCACACTAAACACCAACACACACAAAACCCACCAACATACATTCCACACCCCCCTCGCACAAACACATATGACACAGATACAAACACCACCACTCTCAACACTGACACAGTAACACTCTCACCTACATACCCTAACCCACACTTAACACTCCCCGACATACTCACAAACTCTCCCCAAAACCCTTAAAAAAACCACAGTTACCTAACGCACCATCAGTATCACAGGTTCAACATTTCCAGGTTCGATATTCTGCAGTTTTGCACATCTGCAGATTCGACACTTTGGTCTCGAGATACTGAAATTCTACGTTCCAGTATTTCGAGACTTGCATGAATGGCAACCAACAGCAGAAAAAATTAATCTGTCTTCCTTTTAGATTTCTCTGAAGCTTTATTATATGGATTTCTGGGATATTTAAACTGACATTTGCCCTAATGAGTACATCCCTAAAAATTTCTACAGATGTATGTACCCAGGAACATTAAGAGCAATATATATGTTTTAGATTAGCAAAGTAATATTACACTGAGTTTATCTGAAGCAGGAAGCAGTTATCTATCTCTTCCTGTGTCAAGCCAAAAATTAGTCAATTAGTTCCCTGAGTTTGCAAAACTGTAGGACTAAGGAGAGTTTCTTCTTAAATCTATGATTGCTGCTAGTATATGCAGTCATGTGAAGACATTTGAAGGAGATCTAGCTCCCTCGTGAAAATGCATATTTTATGTGTTTGTGTTAAAGTCAACTTTGTACTTAGCAGTTTTATTTTTGAATGTCTATTTTTTTTTAACCAGCTATGAAGAGCTGCCTGACAACTCAAAGAAAATGGTGCTTAGGAACATAACTGTTCTGATAACCATACGATGTATTAACAAACAAAACATTTTCTTTATTCAGCTTTAATTTTAAAGTATGTTGCATGCTTATTATTTGATGAAATTAGCACTTTAAGGAGCATTTCAACAACAATCTCTGTAGCAGCAGAAAAACACTTGTATCTTTCGGCTTTTCCCGGTTAGGGGTCGCCACAGTGGAACTCTGGTCCGCTAATGATTGGCAGTAGATTTTTCCGTACCGAGTTGCCAGTCCTGACGTACAACCTTCAAGGAAGGTACGCACATTTCACACATGTCTCCACACAGAAGACGCTTTAGCTGAGAATCGAACATGACAACATCTTACAGTGAGGCGACAATGCTACCGCAGCACCACCACCGCAGTAGCAGCAGAAAAATTTCAGAAATGAGTAGGATGGTTTGACCCATTATATCATCAGATTTAATTCCTTCTTTTTTATTTCCAACTCAAGTAAAACCTTATTTAACTTACTGATTATGTTAATTTGCCCATGTGCATGTTGTAAATGATGTTCTGTTCAGATACTTGTTTAAAAATACAAAAATAACAATGTCTTTGCAACTTTCTTATTTTATAAGCACCATGCTATATCAGACAAAACTGAAGAGGTCAAATGGCAGCATGATTTCTCGTGACTGACCTTAGCCCAACAAGACATTTAATATTACATCTTCATTCAGTGCAGAAACAGATTAGGTAAGCTTTTAAACTGGAACCAAATGCTCTGATCAACAGCACTTTGATGTTGTTCAAGGGTTAATTCCAATTTGCTGTGACATCATGGTGCTTTATCTAAATTGTATTGTGGTAGGTGTAGGCTGTCCACCAATGACAGAATAATGGTAAAGCCTGGTATTTTTGTGTTACTATGCAACATGATTTACTGGAGAGTTTTTCTGTGCACAGCATGTTCATTAGACAGTGAACTATGTACAATGAGAGAAGATGAGATAAGCATTTTTGGGAAATCTCTGAAACCTCTCAAATCTGTTCTTATAATGTACACACCCTGAATATAGTTTATGCTTGATTCAAATGACATGCCATAACTATTAATAGATGTGAATCATGTAGAAGTATGGTTTGTGTCACAAATTATATATATTTTATTCTAAGATTAGGAAACATTGTTTGAGCATGTGTGTGTGTGTGTGTGTGTGTGTGTGTGTGTGTGTGTGTGTGTGTGTGTGTATAATTTGATGGGGGCCTTGAATGTAATACATGAAATATCTTAAACTGTAGATTTACAGAATGAATTGCTTGTTGAGGGCTGAACCAGAGTTAGGGCCTGATGTTCTCTAACACTATAGCACAATATTTTATTTGTCAGACCATGCTATTTCATAATTGGTAGTGACACATAATTTATTTGTGAGCTAGAGTAGTGACATAATGATGATGGCTATTTGATATAAACATTATCTTCCTTGAATCTTTTTGTGAATAAATTTGTTACAGACTGTTGCAGCTGAAACATTATCAAAACGTACTACTATCCAGTTATGCAAGATAGCTATTTTTATTATAGGTTTTGTCAAGCATTAAGAGCTTCAGTTTGCACCAACATTATTACTGAACCATGTAATAGTACCTACTTTACTACTGCTGTATAACAGTCATAACTCAGTTGGAGAACATGACCACCAGAGATGTAGCTGGCTCATTTAGTACCCAGTGCACTCCTCATTCTGGAGCCCATCAACACCAGATTAGGAAGCAAAAAAAAAAGGTATGTTCTTTTATTTGGTGCTCCCCAATACAGCAAGACTGCAAAGAACTTGATGCCCTAAACTTCCTCAATCTGTCATTCACAAGAACAAAAAAAAAAGAAAAGAAAAAAGGTCATTCTCTGATCTGGTGCTCCTTCCCAGCAGAGCAGTAGAGGACAGCCAGAATTTAACACCCTCACTCTCTATAATCTCACTCTCATGTTCACATGAGGAGTAAAACATTTTAAAAAAATCAACAAAATGTTGTCTGTCTTTCCCCTCTGACACCTTATCCTCGAGGCAGTTGTCCCCCTTTGCCTGTCAACTTAGCCATACTTCTGCTAGGCATACTCTGAAATCTGCTAAACATGCTTGTCATATAGTTGTTAAACAGAAACACTGTTATTACATGCCTTTTAGAATTATGATGATCTAGTCTTATTCTCTAACAGATACAACCTCCACTAAAGAACAGCAGTGTAAAGGTGTAACAGCTTTAAAAGCTGTATTACACTTTGCAGTTCTAAACATGCACAATAAATAAATATCTTTATAGGTTCATAGGATGATACTAGGCTATTGGCCTGAAGGCCCTTATAAGCCTAGCCAAGAATTTTGCCCATGTTCCCTCAAAGTCAGCACCTGTTTCCCCCTGTCCAGCAGGGACACAGGTGGGATCCCAGGTGTGTATTTTCTGTTTCCCATCCAGTTTTCCAGGTTCCTCTTCAAGACAGCTAGAGAGGTACTCTGCTTGACATGGAAAGGGAGTCTATTCCACAATGGGGGATTCTTTGGGACACAAATCTATCCTGCCAACAAGTTCTATTAATGTCACAGACCAGGCTAAGACCTTGTGTGCAGGTTGTTTGAGTGGAGTTTGTTTTATGGATACGCAGCAACTCCAGCAAGGCTGGGTTTAAGATGGCCTTGTATGCCAGACACAGGTCACCTCTGAGCAGTCTGTATGAGAATGAGAAGAGGAACGGGGCGTTTAACCTATCTGTATAGGATAAGTGTTTGAGACCCTGGATTTTCCTGGTCAGGAACCTCTGTGGTCTCTCCAACTGCTGCATGTGCTTGGCAAGGTACATACCGAAGGGGTCATTATACTCGATAATGGATCTGATAAGGGAGGAGTACAGGGATGTTATGATCTCCTTGTTCTTGGTTGAAATACCCTTATTTATGGGGTATCTAAATAATAAAGAAAGAAACAAGCAAACAAACAAAAATAAAGAAAGTTTGTCTGAGTGAGTATCTACAAGATTTTCAAGTTAATGGTCGAATAGATACTTCATTTCTGACTGTAAAGTCTGGCTATAGTCTGCTTGGAATGGTTAGACTGTTACAGCATCAGTGTAACTAAAGTTATATGTACTGCAAAGAATTATGACTGGGTTTCTATAAACATAACCTACAAGTTATGTGTTCTCAAAATGAAAGTCAAGACTCAATTTCTGACCTTTGCTCTCTAGGCAAATTTCTTGGCATCCATTTTTTGAATGTAAACACAAAAGATTAGAAGTGTGTCTCTGATCATGACCAACTTCTTATGTGTTTGAGACACTGATGTGAAGAAATTCACCTTAAGTGCAGGGAAAAACAAAACTCAAGAGATGAATCTAGAAATTCATAATGACATCTTGGAAATCTCTGAAGGTTTCGGAGAGTAGAAAATATGTATCAGAGCTCTGAATTATTTATTCTTCAGAAAAACAAATTGTGTTAAAATAATTACTGTTATACTAGTAACCTCAAAATGAACAAAAGCAATATTTAAAATATGCCCCTGATTTTGGGGCTTCAGCCCTCGTTATGTTTGATCTTGTTCTTGATTATTGAAAGAGGTTGAGATCTATTCTTATGACACCATGACACTTGACCCCACTTAGTTACCGTAGAGCTATGGCTGTTCTCACGGACTTAGTCTTCTTGTTACCCCAAGCCAATGGCTTACTTTGTACCCTTATCAGAAGACAGGGCTGTCATTGCACTTACAGTCATCTCACCCTTTGGTCAGTCATATTTTAAACAGATGTGTCATCACTTCAGCTGCAGTCATACTTCCCTATGATCCTGCTTCCTGACTGGGTTTTTGGATGTTCATCATCAATTTATGAAACACCTTATATGACTTCCCTTGTCTACTCTGTTCATCTTTCTTTTCTTTTATCTTCTTGCAATCACTCCTCTGCATTCTGCAATCATCTACTTTGGTCTTCCAATGAGTTTTCTGAATGTTCTCAATAGTTTTCCTTTATCAGCTATTACATCATGCTTATCCCAAATGATTTTGTTCCCTAACCCTTCATCTCCCCTAATGACAACTATAGCTGGTACTTTAAAGAATAAAACTTGTCATCTCACAGCTCTATTACAGTCTAACTCTACTACCTTGTGTCTATTCAGAAACTTAGGACATAGACTACGAGTGGCAAAGTGTCCTCTAATGCTTACAAAAAAAGAATAACTATTGGGGACATAAAAGCCCGGAGTATTAGTACACAATTTCTTTATTCAGTTATTGAGTACTGCCCATTAGCTTTACATTTTGTGCATTTCACAATCATGCCTAATGGAGGACTCACTGTCATTTCCCCCTGATTAGACTAAAGCCATCATTTATTATTCAATGGCATGTCAGTCCTTTAGCTTGGTAAGCATCACTGTTACTTATAACTGCAACATAAAATACCCTTTCACCACTAAGTCTACAAGTCAGTCACAAGTCACACACAGAGCCAAAAATGGTGCATTACCGAACACTGAACAATCCCCATGGTTCCAGCTTAAACCCACTTCTCTGTAGACTTCCTTCTGTATAGTAGCATTCAGTTCTTGATGTCTAAATATTATGCCATCTCTCAGGTGGTCTTTTACTTTACTACAGCCCTGGTGAAGAATGCTGTGTACAAATTTCCCTACAGCTGGTCAGCAGCTGTACTCATTCTACTCCAGGCACTACCAACACTCAGTCCTTCACTGGGCACTGACTGAGTCAAACTTCGGAATTTTTTACTCATATAATATGTAACCCATGACACTTGCTACCATCAAATTTCAAACAAAAGAGCCAGAGGTCTCTGGCTTCTTAGTATCTCCCTGGCTTTCACTGTAAATCTCCAATGTCCCTTGATTTTACTGCTGACCACCAAAGACTAGTCTTTCATCTTATGCAGCTAAATCCTAGTGCTGTGTTCCTGCACTTTACAACTATTCTCTTAACACTCCAAAAAAGGTAATCTCATCATGACTTTCTAGGGAACATGTAGCTATCTTTCACCAAGTATTATACAAAAGCCAAGAAAGTTAATGAAACCCTCATTGGTTCAGGTATGAATCATCTTTTGAATCTGGAGGACTGGATGTTCAAACCTCATTCAGCAATGACTGAAAATAGTAATCCAGGCCATACCTCAAGATAATGAGGTGAGTGACATAAGATATCACTTACAATGAGGCAATATGGGCAATATGACATTATTTTGAAAAAAGCTAAATTATATAACCTGCAGAGCAAAAGTTAAAAAAAAAAGATAATCTAGATTTCCAAGTGAATAGAAAGTACAGTCTTATTTAATTCCTTCTATACTTTATATTCCCTCTCAGATTTGTAGTATTGCATCACTTTCTCCTACCTTTTCGACTCCTTCAGAATTTAATTTCCTGACCATAGCTCTCTGTCTGAGAAACTGAAATACACAAGCTCATTTGCAAGTTTCCTCTTCCTGAAAGGACAGTAGCATCTGATAATTTCTTGAATTCATTCATGCAAGCAACATCTATATTCTCCTCCTTCTCCCAGCATGAGCATGACATCCTTCCTGCCATATTAACATTGGCTATTTTCATTCTTATATACAGGAATGGCTTCATTCAGATTGAGTCTTAGAATCTTTCTGGCCTTTCAAGACATTTGGAGATGACTAACTGAATTCACCTCAGATGTCACCATTTCAGATCAAGGACTTCAGAGTGATGAAAAATATAATTTTCTAATAGGCCATAGCAACAATACTGCTCTCATATATATATTATCATCTTCATTTAATAGGTTCAAAGGTAGTTGCAGGGCTTGCAATACAAAGGGCCATTAAGGAACCTTGCTCACATTACCACCTGCTCCCAAGAATTATCTGGTTAAGTGACTTGCTTAAGTTCATAGGTTCATAGGTAGGTACTAGGCTATCAGCCCAAGGGCCTAGGTAAGCCTAGCCAACAAGGTTCCCTGGCTTACGCCACCCAAGAAAGTTATTTTTCTGTGCCCCTGTTGAGCAGAGCCACATAAGTCATCCCCAGGGTGTATTTTCTATTTCCCATCCACTTATCAAGATTTTTCTTGAAGAGTGCTAATGAGGAACATTGCTTGACATAGATGGGTAACTTGTTTCAGAGTATGGGAAGTCTCTGGAACAGGAATCTATCCCCCCAGCATGTCATGTTTATTGTGGTGACAAGGTTTAGGTCCCTAGAGTGTGTAGCTCAGAGGGATTGGGATTTCTATAGGTGTAGCCTGTCCAACAGCTCTGGGTTTGACATAGCTTTATATGTCTTTATATGTTTGGCAGAGATCACCTCAGAGTAGGCAATATGATATGGAGTAAAGCTGGAGTTTTTTTGAGATGGTCAGTGTAGGGCATCTGTTTGAGGCAAGTAATCCTCTTTGTGAGGTACTTCTGTGGCCTTTCCAGCTGCTGCAGATGTCTTGTGAGGTACATTCCAAAAGGGGTGTTGTACTCTATAATGGGTCTAAGGAGTGCCGAGTAGATGGGAACAATGACCTCTTTTTTAATGGATGAGAACCCTTTTGTAATGAGGTATGCTATGTAGAATGATTTTCTGACTACTGTGGCGATGTGATTATCAAAGGAGAGACTACTGTCCACCTGGGCCCTAAGATCTCATCACACATTTGGCGTTAAGTAGACTGCTGCCTATGTGATAGTTCATGGGTACAGAAATTTTACCAAAGGGGATGACAATGCACATTTTGGCATTGAGCTTGAGGCCATGGCTCTGACACCAGGCATCTGTCTCATTGAGGCCCTTCTGTAGGATGTTCACACCATTTTGGGACTCAGTTATGGCTCTTAGTTTGCAGTCATCTGCGAACTTCATTATCCAAAGGCCTTCTGTGTTAGCCTGTACTTCAGAGAGTAGATACCAAACAGGAGAGGTCCCAGGACTGAACCCTGTTACTCCACTTGTCACTGGTTTGAAGTCAGATTTGGAGTCTGCAACTTTTACAGTGTGGGTTCTGTCAGTGAGCCAATTGGCAACCTATATTGTGAGGTAGGGATTTATACCTAGTTTAGTGAGTTTAGCTATAATTTCAGAATGGGGATGGTGTTGAAAGCCTTGGTGAGGTCAAGATAGGCTGTGTGAACTTCCTTACCCTCGTCTACAGCTTTGGTGACTGCCTCAACAAAGTCGATCAGGTTCAGGAAGCATGATCTGTCTTTCACAAACCCGAACTGGGTGTGGTACAGAGTTTGGAGATTACCAATGTCTTTGTTTATGAGTTCCATGATGATGCATTCCATGGCGTTACAGACCAGGCTCATCAGGCTAATAGGGCGATAGTTCCTGGGATCAGTGGTGGCTCCCCCTTTGTTGAGTGGGATATCTGTTGCTGTGCACCATTCAGTGGGCACAAAGCCTGATGTGAGAGAGAGTGCACAGAGCAGGTAAATAAGGGCTGAGGGAATCAAACACTGTGTCACAGGAACTGTAGCTCACAGCTTTAGCCATGTGTTCCAGCTGCCAGACTATATAATCTTAGTCACAATCATTCTCTTACTCAGTCTTTTATTTACTGTTCAGTCTTGTGATGCTCTGTGCCCTTTATTAATAACCAATTATATTTCATCATTAAGAGTGTTTCTGCTTGTGCACAAAACCACTGTGAAACAATATTCCTGGGAATATTCAGTTTTCAACCTCTTGTTCTGCAGCACAGAGCGATAAAATCCTGACTATGGCTCAGATGAATGAAGTATAAATAGCAACTCAGGAGCTAAAACAGCCAAGTAAAATAGAATGGGAGAGAGCAACAATTGCCAGCTTGGCATTATATTGATGTGGATGTGGATGGTGGTCATATTCAGTTAGGCAGTAGTCCACATTTGTAGGCTAAGCTGAGGCATAGCAGATGGTGGAAACTGACAGGATCAGGGCTATGCTCCCTGCAGCACATGAGTAAAAGCCCACATATGTTACTGTAATGTACAAATCTCAATGGGAACATGTGGGCTCTCATATCATCTACTGATGGGTGAGGTTATGTCTTTAAAGCAGAAATAACTGATGGATGCCTGGAAGATGACCTCTGTGAGTCTTACAGTATGGGAATTGATGGGGCCAGGTATTTCTTTTGTTCACACTCCACATAGAAAGAAGAGGCTTAAGGGTCAAAAAGACAGAATGGCTAACATCAGGATGTAGAAAAATTGTATGTGTGTATATACACACACACACACACACACACACACACACACACACACACACACACATACACACACACACACACACACACACACACACACACACACACACACACACACACACGCACACACGAGCTTTAACATGTTTCTGGGCTAATAGTATTAAAAACAAGTTACCTGCCGAGGATTTCTGATTGATGCACACGTTTCCTGGTAACTGCTATTCCTCTTAGTGTGATAACACATGTAGACCTGGCTCTAAGCTGTATGGTACCATTATCTAATTCCCTTCATTTTTATCTTTTTGTGTTTTTGGAATTTTTTGTAACATGGGATAAATACAGTTGTATTGTTCTTATTCAGTGTTTTGGTTGACTCTGTATCTGATTCAGAAAAATGTATTACTGATTTTTGTTTTGATTATTTTGTTCATGGCACATAGGTGCTAATAAACTAATACATTTTTGTGGTTGGTTAAATGACTATCAAACATTGTTCAGTAGGAGTTAATAGCCCTGAAAAGGAAATGAACACACCCTTACATATAGAAATTTCAGGATTCATATATTTTGTCACGTGTTTAAAAATTTTACCTGCTCGTTTTAGTATAATGAAAATCATTGGAGCTTCCTTCCAAGAACTGCATTAACTCTTCTTGGGATGGAATTTTCTGTGTTTTAGTAGCTTGTGTTAAAAGAGATAAAAGACTGTTTTGATTTGAAATTTATGCTTCTCTTGATTTTTTTTTCTGCTTGAGTCAGTCATTTGGCATTGAGAAATTCTCCAGCTTATCATGGAAGTTGAGCCAAGATTCCTCTACTTTCTCCTTCACTCTGGAAAATGTACTTGAACTATGTTTAGTCCATAGTAGCAAATAAATGTATAAAGGAAATACACAGAATGAAAAACATACCAGTCAACCTGTGGCCATTAAAATGGGCACAAATGTCCTTGAAAAATAGGAAATTCCTGCTAACAATCTGGATATGTAGCATAAAACCTGAATAACAAATAGCAGACAATTATTCCTGCTTCTAATAGAAGTGGGGAATACTATGCAGAAATTCACTGAAAAAAAAAAAACAGACTGACAAAAAGATGGAAAAATATAAGCACATTATAAAACAACTGTGTACAATCTGTTGGCATATTTATGATCCATACTGCAAAGTTCTACCATTTATTTTTGCTTCAGAAAAAGTGATTTGCAAGATGTTTATCCTCATCATGATATGCAGTTTTCTGTGGATTAGACAGTTTTAAAAAATCAAACATGATGAGTGGGGTTTAGAAAATTGTGTGAAGGTGTAACTCAAGCCTGAAAATACGGGCATACGTCCTAAAAATGGGCATCCTAAACCAGGCCTGAAAATAAGAATGCTTCTCCAAAAAAGAGACAGTTGAGAGTTCTGATGGAAAATATAGTCGGTTTTTTTCAGATGTAATCTGGTAACCTGACTAAATTGTCAGTAGCCACAGCATATTTTAATGATATAGTAGCAGTAATAAGGTACACGTTATAATTATTTTGCTGTCACCTGTCTGTTTATGATGTTTTCCTCATTTCTTATATGTGCAATTAATTGTCCTGGATTATATATTTTAATTTATCTTAGGTAGTATACTTTACTTACTCATTTTTAAAGCCTGAGGTTGGTGCAATTTTATTAGTTTATAAAGAATAATCTTTTCACTGTTGTGTGACAGCTGGCATCATGTTTTTTGAAGAGGCATTGACTGCAAATAAGCTACTATAGGTAACTATATTAGTTGACTTGATTAGAAATCATTCAGTAGCTTAGACTTTAACAGTCACTTGGTCTAGTTTGTGGAAGTGTGTACCATGGACAGATGAAAGAGGTACTGTCACTTGAGAGGCATCAGTGACCTATTCTGTAAACTAATGTATGTTTAGTTTGAGTGTAGTTTCGTTAAGTCTCAATTAGTGTTGGTAAGATGGAACTAAAAGGCACTGGGTTCAGTTACAGGTGGGTAAAATCCTGTGGAACTAGTGATTGCAATCTTTTTTTTTTCTTTAGCTGTACAGTGTAAGGCTTATTTGAGTAAAACAGGTGTTTATCATTACTCAAGGAAGTAGTCCACATGTGCTTTAAGCTCTTGAGGACAGTCAGCACTTTACATGTATAATTGTTAAACCACAGTAGTAGTGCTGCGGTAGCGTTGTCGCCTTACAGCAAGACATTGTTGTGTTCGATTCTCAGCTAGAGCGTCTTCTGTGTGAAGACATGCGTGAATGGACGTGGCTTCGTTGAAGGTTGTGAGTCAGTGCTAGTAACTTGGCACGTAAAAATCCACTACCAAACATTAGCGGACCGGAGTTCAGCTATGGCGATCCCTAACCGGGATAAGCCAAAAGGCACAACAACAACCGAGAGACACCTGCTAGAGGTACAAACTCATCTTTATAATCTTAATGTACAACCATGCTATCATGAAAAAGGGATTTCATCAAGGGCCTAAAATGCCTGAAAATTCATGCTTATTTTTGTGTGTGTGTGTGTGTGTGTGTGTGTGTGTGTGTGTGTGTGTGTGTGTGTGTGTGTGTGTGTGTGTGTGTGCGCGTGTGTTTATGTGTGTGTGTGTGTGTGTGTGTGCGCATGTAATTTTGTGTTGGCATGAGAAAGAGATGAACTAGAGTATCTCTGTGTGTTCATATAAGTAATGTGTATACATGCATGTGTGAAACAAACATACATTTTACATAATCAAAAAGCTTCTTTTTTTTCCAAGATGAAATTAAATGTCTTCCACAGCAGTGCAATAAAAAAATGAATGAGCAAGTTAGGCTGGTGCTGTAGGAGCAGTCTGGAAAGAGATGGACTAAGGCAGGTTGAGCTTTTTCAGGGGGAGAATGTTGGTCGGGTTTTCTATGAGATTGTATTCTGGGAAAGGCCCAACAAGGCATTATTGTATTGGGGATATTGGAGTAAGAATTCACCTAGTGAGTGTACTGTATAACAAATGTATAAAACTCTTAATATGGTCGGTATACCTTGTCTGTATCAGTCTTTACAATGTACATCATATGTAGACTGGTATTCTTAACCACTGCATAGTTTGAAATACATTTTGATAAACCTGGCTACATGAAACTGTTTTCTGTTTCACTATTTAGGCCATCTAGAATATTTTAGAGTTATATGGTGCTAGATGCAGTCAGAAATAATGCATTTCTACGTTAATCTGAGAAATTATTCAAATACAGTTTCCGATAATCTTCCATCTCAAAATAATTTGCTTAAAAACGAGAAACTGTATATCCAGAAATCTGATTTATTCTAGCATGTAAACAAGAAGTCTGAAAACATGCAATGTGCTGCATTTCTGTATGTTACATGAAAAGAAATCTTAAAAGTTTATAGTAAACCTAAATACAAGAGACATGGAAACAGAGAATGTTGCAGTCATGACAAGAACATTTCAATTAATGTGAGTCAAGAAAAAATCTGCTATATATTCATAAGTTGTTCTTCTCTTGTGCAAAATGCCAAATTAACTGCATAGATACTAATGAATTAAAGATGTGAGTTGGACTTTGATTTAGTGAGATTCATGACTCTGCTGTGCAACTTCTGTTTGTTAAAGCAATGATGTCATGCCCACCATTATTTGCATTATTTATTAATTGATTGCTAATTTTCTAAGAATGTCAAAAGCAAGCAAGCAAATGTTTAGACTATGGGCAGGATTCACGAAGCCTCCGTGTAAGAGTTATAACTCATACACGGAGGCTGCAGTTAAACAGAGTGATGTCAGCATGCTCTGCATATTCATGAGAGCATGCTGAATCACACCTAAGGCTAACACGGTCCGTGTAAGACAGTAGGGGGCGTGTCCGTAGGCCGAGCCCTGTAAGCGGACACGCCCCCAGAAGAGTAAAAGTGCCCAAAGAGTCCATGGAAATGCGAATAAACACAACACATGCCCCCACAGACTACGAACATAAAATGTACAAATGAACATCTCATAATTTTTTTTTAAATTGTAAAGATGTTTAACTGTGAGTGCGCTCGTTTGCGCGGGCGTGCCCGTAGTGCAGCCACAGTTAGCAGTCAGTGGGAAGGCATATAAGAACTAAATATGCAAAGTAAGCCAAAAAAGTAATAGCGTAGCGGTAGAGATGTTGGCTGAAGAGCAGGCATTCATGGTTCGAGCACCCAGAACACCAATTTTTATTTTTAGCAAAATAAGCACGAAACAAGTCCCTGACAAATATGTACACATAAAATCACATGTTATGTAAAATGTAATGAAATAGCCCATTTATATTGAAGAAATGTGAGGTAACAAAACAATAAAAAATGCCAGATGTGCCCATAGCTGAGCTACAGTTTAACAGGGTGAGTGCATCTGCCCGTAGGTGAGCAGTGGTTTAACTGGTGCAAAATGAGTGCCCGTAGCTGAGCAGTGGTTTAACATGCTGAATCTATGTGCCCCTAGCTGAGCTGAGCGTAATATGCGTGCTCATAGCCAAATGAGGCTTAAACCAACGTACCCTGTTTGCGCGGAGCTGCTCACCGCGCAAACAAGCTAACCGACGGGAAACGTTGAGCAAGCCGTATCAAAACTGCCTTTACACAGACACACCCCTCAGCTTGTCTAGACAGTCATAAAAAATAAAAAGTAGTGGCCAGGTTTGAACCCAGGATACTATACACCATAGTCAAGGTACTGAACCACTAAGCCATGACAGCAATACCTATAAATGCAATAATAGCAAATATATAGGAATGAATACAAACTGGAGCATGACAATGCAGGTTTAGTGAAGTTGATACAATTCCAAAATGGCCAATCACAGATATGTGCGGGAAAAACGGACTATATAAGCCCCATAGGCGGGAATACACAGCATAAACGATTGTAGAACTGACTTGCAGCCAGAATGACAGGAGTAGGTGAGGGTAGTTGCTTTCAAGCACAGAGGTGGGGCATTGAGGAGTCCAGGTACATGATCTGGCTCCTAGTCCACAATCATGAGGCCCAAATCATGCAGGGCCAGGTCCTGTGGGGAACATATAGGGCTGAGGCGTGGGACCGGTTGGCTCATGATCTCACCAGTGCCACAGGGATTCCAAGGACTGGTGAGCAGGTCCGTCACCACCATGTGGACCTGAAGAGATGCAAGCAGGACCAATTGAACCTTTGGATCCAGGAGGTCCGGCAAATGCCCAACGCCCCACTACTGAGTAAGTTACATTTAATTATGTATGTAAGAAATTAAACTAGCTGATATTATGGAGATGTGCATTCCAATATTACTTCATTTATATTACAGCTGCAGGTGTCCGTTCTGCGAACTGCAGAGCCTATGGCGATAGGCTGGTGCGGTTGTGCCACCAGGCAGGTCAGTAATCCACTACCAGTAACTGTAAAGAAATATAAAAGTATGACAGTTAGCAAAAGAGTGCAGTGTAGTCACTAAGTAATAAAATGTGAAAGTAACAGTGTAAAAGTGTTTGCAAGTATTGCTTGATTACAAAAGTGTGTTGCAGTCTGTAATCCAAACAGAAAAATGAAAATGTCTGACATAAATTCTGAAATAAAGATGCCCCACCTGTAAGAAAATAGTACACAACCTGCAGCAGGCTGAAAAGTACAGCTGCAGAAGATGATCAAATCACATGTGTGAAATATATCCCTGTTGAAATACTGAAACATGACAGAAGTGAGACTGCTGGAAAGGATTGTAATAACTACAGGTAAAACATGTCAATAAAGCCTAGAAGTAAGTACCATCCTGAATAGTGAAATGAAAACAAGTGAGAGAGTGTGAGAAAGTGTCATGAATCCAGCAATACAGTAGTAATAACCCCTGAATAAAGTATACTGCAGTCAGTACAGAATGAAATGCATGTGAGAATCAAAACCAAACAGCAAAATCTGTTCAAAGTGTTGCTGCATCTGGAATGTGTATCCCAAAATCTGGATATGTTGCTCTCAGTCTGCAATATGCAGATAGTATGATTGTCTGATATAACAAACATCCACACTTGTCTATAGCTGTATAAAGCAAATGTAGCAGGATGATGTAGCTGAACAAAGCTAGATATGAATGTGTATGAAGAACAACAAAATGTATATTGATGTTGCAGTAACAGTCCTATCACCAAGTTGAAGTAGTTATCATATAGGAAACTGTAGTTAGAACAGTAGTGTGTATATATGTGCAGCTATTAGAAATGTACAGCATATGTATTGGTATTCGAAGGTGTTAATATTATTTTCTTCACCCCACCCTATAACCAAATATAACCCATTCCATGTGAAAATGGTATGTGCAATCACAATTAACACCCCTGGACATTTGTCCTGTTGGGTCATATATATTTGCATGTCCGTTGATGCACCTGCCCTGTTCATACATCCAAACCTGATGGCCTGTTGCCATCAATCAACCCTGCATGTTGTTGGAATGTGTATTGCTGTTCAAATTATGCATGTGTTATGCTCGCTGTTCAATGGTGTGAATATCTAGGTGTTTGGTTAATGGGAATACTAATGCATGCTGTTACAACTAATTATGAATGGTATATTATATGTCACTAATCCAAACTGTCATGACATAATGCAAAACATAGGATGACAGGGAAGGCGGGTTCCGGCGGACCCACCTCTCCCACCTCAGCTGGCGAGTGCACCTGGCACTAGTGCCCAGTCTGGACCCTCCTCCGATGGCCCTGTGCCACCTGCGGGTGGAAGCGCTGCAGGGGATGGGGCTCATCCCTCCTCTGCAAGCGTGGCCGGAGGAGAACCACCACTCACCCTCCGTAGCATCCGGACTGTGGTGCGTAGGGAGATCCGGGACTCTGTTCTCGAGCCCCTACGCCAGCTTGAGGCACAGGTGGCACAACTTACGGGCATGCCTGTTGCCTGGCCTGCACAGCCCCCAGCACAGCCCCATCCTGGGCAGTGAAGGAACAGTGGCAACTGCCTATGGGTGGGGATATCAGTTCCACTGTTGCCATCTGTGGGCTCATGGGCTCTGGATATCCAAACCTCTGTCCCCGTCAATTGTGTAACCCCTCCACACATGTTATACACCGCCCCTGTATGCATCTTGTTTGTCTTGTCTGTTTACCTACCCAACCTACCTCCCCAGCTATACCGACTTCCTTCACCTGACATACCACTCTCACCTGAAAAAAAAAAAAAAAGGGCACTCTGTACCCACAAAAAAATTACGCCCCATACATAGCTGCCCATTCCGCACACATGTCTGCTGGACATGGAAACTATCAATTACAATTGGCTGTACAACAAGTATTATTGTTGTCCTGACACCTCTCTCAGGGGTGGAAGGTTTTAAATGTCACACCAAATTACATACATATGCACAGCTGTTGCTGATGAAGAAATGGGCAGCTATGGGCCTTACCTACATCCCTCCTGCAAATCCCAAGCTTGTTTCCCTGCTGTCTTACCCTCTTTGTGACCCCTTTTTCACCACTTTCCTGTCTCCCCATTTTCATTTCTTTCAAAAAAAATAGCGCGGGTGTGCGCCAGAGTAAACACTGTTAAGCGGTTGTAAGCGGGTGTGCGCGTGTGTGCATGGAGCTAAACACCAGTGTGCATGCATGAGCTCCGCGCAAACCAGTGCTAACCTGGTTACAAATGCTTAAAAGTGCCTTAGTCACTCTGATTGACAGGTCCTGTAGTCAGTTCAGAAGCAAAATAAAATCCTACTGTCAGTCCCGAACCCAGGACCTTGGAAACAGTAGTCTGTATGACCTACCACTAAGCCATGACTCTTATACAAGAACATTGTGCTAAAATAAATATAACATGTAATAGTAGGGATGAATGTAAAGGGAATATAGGATGTGTAATACACAAAGCATGTCATTTAGAATTACTGTCAAAACTACTGGATTCCCGTAATAGTAGTGTGTGAACAGAAACAGCCATGCTAGTTGGCAGCTTGTAGGTAATAATGTCAGTTAATGTACATATATAAATGTATGTATATTTACATATATATATATATATATATATATATATATATATATAAATATATATCTATATATAGTTGTAGGTGTCATTGTGCATACACACTTACCACAGGGAACAGGAGAGAGGAATGGAGAAATGTGAATCTACAACACAGCCTGAATCATGAGAGAGATACTAACCTTTACACTCACAGAACAGTGTCCACAGCATACCAGCATGGTCCCCGCCCTTACAATCTGAAAGGGCAATGCCTATCTCACATACCCTTTTATAGCACTGTCCTGAAATCACAATGAGAACTGCAATCAGTACACAACTGGCTGCATGCAATTAGCAAATGCTGGCTTACAATTGGTGCAGAGGCCATCACATGGACCTATGCATATACCTACAAAAGCATCCTGTACTAACACTCCACACATGCAATACATTCATTGCACTGTCTTGAAGCAGACAGAGGGAGAGAGACAGAGACAGAGAGAAAAAACAAAAAAAAAACCACACGCTACACACTGTGACTCTAAGCTGTCAGCAGTGACAGTAGCAGCAGGAAGCAGAAGCAGTGGTAACGCAACCAGCTGTGACAAACACAGGTAATGCAAAGTAGCAGGTTAATAGTCTGCATACTGTGAACCCTCCAAATGTGTCATAGGCCTGTATCTATAGGTATGTCCATGTGATATGTTGTGTGTACATAGTTCCACCAAAAGGGGATGACTATACATTACATGTCAATCAGTGTTAAGCCATGATCCTGGCAGCAGTTGTCTGTGCATTGCCCTCAGCAATGGCTGTAGTGGCTGTTTTGAAAGGTCAGCCAGGTTCAAAAGGCAGGATCAGCCCATCACAAAGGCAAACTGGCTGGGAACAAGTGTCTGCTGGTACCCGATATCACTGCATATGCATCCCATACTGAATAATTCCATTGCTTAGCAGACCAGGCCGGTTATGCATATGATGTGGTAGTTCCCAGGGTCAGTAGAGGTGCCTCCTTAGTGGTGTGGGACCACTGTTGCTGTATGCCAGTGTCCAGGTACATATCCTGTAGTACGGCCAAGATTAATTATCAGTCTTATATGCGGTTGTATGTCCTCTTGGAGTGCATGTAGCACACATCCAGGGATACCATCAGGTCACAGTGATGCTGTGTGTTCTGCTTTGCTGAGGGAGCCCTCACCTGGACATGTGAGATGATAGGGAGGTTACATACAGCTGTGATAAGTATTTCAACTGGTGGGGGAGAAGGAGGGGGGATACGTGCACCGAACCTGTCTGCAAGAATGTTGCCAATATCTGTGTGTTTGGTGAATGTTAAGTAGGTGTGTATTAATGCAGAGCATATCTGAGGCATTTGGTCCATATGTGTAACATAACTGAAGAAGGCCTTGTGGTTATCCATAGTGTTTGTGGCCATTTTCCTCCCAGAGTAGGCCCTGGCCATTGCTATGAGAGACCGTAGCATAGTACCAGTGCTGACCACAGATGCCTTCCCTTAATGTGAATCTGCTCTGTCCTGCAGTAGCCTCCTGCAATTGTTATACAATCTGCCTCTGTCTGGGGTCCACCGGACAGGATGCCTAACCTTTGTGCATAGGGTCTGGGTTAGAAATGTGTGTGCAAGTTCCATGCAATTTGTGGGATGTCCATGGTAAGCATTTGCAAAGGGGTCAGCAGTGTGGGTTGTGGCTTCCACTGGCCCAGTGTGCTGCATGGATACCATCTCAGTCCTAACAAGTGAATAACTGTCTAATCACATACATATCAAAGTAGTCTACTGTGCTGGTGGTGGTGGTGGGATATGTATATCCAGGCCGAGTAACTTGTGTCCACATCACACTAGTGGATGGCGTCCCACATACAGTACCTTGGGATGAACCCCCAGAGTGAGGTTGTGCATTGGACCTGTCAGTGTGTGCTGACCGATGGGGCATGCTACTATGTTGTGTGGAATGTGGCAGGTATTCTTGCACAGGTGTTGGCTGAGCACTGATATCTGGCCATGTCATTGTGTATCCACCATGACACACACACATGCAACATATGGGAGTAGTAGTATATCACTACACATGAGTATCATGTATAGTATGTGTGCCATATATTGCTGACATAGTCTGCTGATATCCTGTTTGTGTTCTCTTCCAGGGAGATGGCATGTCAGCGTAATCCCACCTACTCTGCAGCGGAAGATGAGGAGATACACCAGAGCCTGGTGCGGGAGTATGACATACTGTTTTCCCGCACCAGTCAGAATCAGCAGGAGAGGGCTGCACTGTGGCAAGACCTTGTCCGCAGGGTAAATGACATTGGCATGCATAGTAGGACATATGAGCAGGTACGACATCACTGCAGTGATTTAATCAGAAATGTCCGTCAGCGTGCGTCGGATACCCACAGGCAACAGGTTGCCACAGGAGGTGGGGTGGCCACACCCCCCCTCACCAGACTGGAGGGGCTACTCTTAAGTGTTGTGGCTCCAGCCCTGGAACAGCAACAGCAATACACCTGCATCATGATGGAGGCTGGATCCACACAGCAGCACGACATGGAGCATGCAGGTAATATGCCATATTTACACTTGACTGTTCTGTACACTGCTAGTTAATGCACGTGTAAGGTGTGTCCGTGGTATGTAGCTGTCATCATAGTATGTAAATATCAGCAGCTGACGTGTGAAAGGCAACTGGTGTACTACTGCACTGTATCATATGCAGTATCAATGGCACAGTTGTGCCCACTGACATTAATCTCATAATTTCTGCAGGTCCCTCCGGGGTTACAGCAAGGCAGGCCATCCATGCTGGTGAGTGTGTTTAACAATACCTATAATAGTCCTGATAGTGCTAGTAACACTAGTGTAACTCAGTAGTGCTCTGTGTGTATACTGCGGGGTGTGCATGTGTGCAGGTGTGCCTGTGCCCATGTGTGCATGTGTGCAGGTGTGCCTGTGTCCACGTGTGCATGTGTGCATGTGTGCCTGTGTCCAAGTGTGCATGTGTGCATGTGTCCACGTGTGCATGTGTGCACGTGACCACGTGTGCATGTGTCCACGTGTGCATGTGTCCATGCATGCATGTGTCCACGTGTGCATGTGTGCATGTGTCCATGTGTGCATGTGTGCATGTGTGCATGTGTCCACATGTGCATGTGTCCACGTGTGCATGTGTGCATTTGTGCATGTGTGCCTGTGTGCATGTGTGCATGTGTGCATGTGTGTCTGTGTGCATGTGTCCACGTGTGCATGTTTGCATGTGTGCCTGTGTGCATGTGTGCCTGTGTCCATGTGTGCATGTTTGCCTGTGTCCATGTGTGCATGTGTGCATAAGTGAATCACTGATAACAATGTGTGGACACTGTAAACTGTGTTTCCTGTCTTCCTCCCACAGGTTCTGGTGCTGCTCTGGTGTCCTGCAGCAGGGAACCTGAATCTGGTGCCACAGGTACTGATAATGATGATATCTGTGTAATGGTACAGGAAGGTGTGTCAGGGTCCGCCACTGGTCAGCCAATTGACAGTACACAGCTGTCAACCCCATCATTGCGCACAGTCATCCTACCAGTACATCCTTTGTCACCATTGTCCCTAGGTGATGGACAGGATACAGTGGGCATTGACCAGGGTAATGTGGTATCTGTGGCACATGCTTCCCCACACAGCAGCCATGGGCAGGGTCCTGCGATGGTACCACACAGACAGTTGCCCATGGGTTCTCGTGGGAGCATCCGTGGGTGTACTGCCTCTGGCAGATGTGCCCAAAGAGGTCTGTCAACCTCAGCTATGTTTCGGGCTATCATGCAGGCACAGTCGCGTATGGAAAGGTACACCAGACAGCTTCTGAGGGAGCTGAGAGCATGTCACACAGCCATGACTGACAGTATGCGTGACATCGCGGATGCTATCCGTAATTTCACCAATGTCATAGACAGACGTTGTAGGGACATATTACAGCAGTTCCACAACCAAATGTCCATGAGCCAGGGCAATGGTGGGCGGTTGCGGCGTCGACGTGGCCATATGCCAGCAAAAGCAGCAGCTGGCAGTCGGCGCTGATGACAACAGGCCCGTGCATGCCCCCATAGTGCCAGCAGCAGCCCCAGCAATGCTGGGTCTGTGCTGTCATCGGAACGCCCCAGGAGACCACGTGCACGTGGCTCTGGACAGCCCCAACAGGGACCTGTGTCCAGTCAACACACTCCTGCTTCTGATGACAGTACCCAGTCTGGCTTAGTACTGGATATGGTCCATAGCACCCCTGCCAGGCACAGGTACCGTGTCCGTGCCCACAGACACTGATCTGTATGACCTGCCAGGTGCAGTCTGTGGCTATCCACAAACCCCTGTATATGGCAGCCATGAGGTGGAACTGTGTGCGTGCATACACACATGCGAAATGTTAACACCTAGGGTGACCACATACACGCACACACTGCACCAACAGTGACCCACCCTGTACTGCTGCCCCTCACCAACACACATACACACACATGTCATTTGGTGGTATCAGTGGCAGACTCAGGCATACCTATTTCACACCCTGTGCATATGATGACAATGTGCCACCTCCTGCAATCTCCAACATCATTGTGGGAGCAGGTAAACACGTTGCTGATGCACAGGGTGACTACATAGAAGTGTATTAGTAGTATCATGTTGGTAACAGTACAGTGTGCTGATATGACTGTGTGTATATCCCAGCATGCCTGATGCAGTAACTGTATGAATGTCCTGAATTGTTATCTGCACCCATAGTACATACCAAAGTGTAACAGCTGCACATAATTGCATGCCAGTGGTAAGGATGTCAACAGATAGCCGCATACATGGGTAGCACAGGGGGGAAGCTAACACAAGTAGTGATATGCAATGGTGGACATGTACAGTAATGGTGTCAAGTTGCCCACAACGACTATGCAATGTGGATGTTTGCACATGTTGATATGTGTGCAGTACCAATGTAATCCAAATCACAATTAACTATGACATAATATCAGTTCTACCATGGGCATCTGCGCTGCGTATTCCTGGGTACATGTTGATACTGCCTACATATTTGCATTGTTACTTACTGTTAGTGTTACCCCTTCTTTGTTGTACAATGAACTACTTCCAGCCCTGCTTACTGTAGCTTTGTTTGCATGCATGTTCGCTTGGGGTTCCCTGGAACACTGCTTACACCTGCAATGCAGAGTTACAGTGCTTCTATGGACTCCTAGTGACATCTGCATAGCGTACGATACGTATGTCAGGTTTACACATGGCAGAACATCACTGTCCGTCCTGTTCGCATGTACGTTGCCTGTGACACATTGCACATGTCTTACCTGGCATTTACCCACGTGTGCAGTCATATATGCCAGTGCTATGAAACAGTAGCAGTACACCCACACATACACACCTTCAGTATGTTGTTCCCCATTGGCCCTATGTGTTGGTACTCACCATGGCAATCACACTACTAGGGTAGCATGTGCAAAGGTAACCTGTGAATCACCTCTATGGTCCAGTTGTGGTTTATGTGAGTCATGTGGCAATGTCACAGCTGCCACATGTATGCAGTCAGCCATCACCCTTGGCCAGGAACGCACAACACATGTGTGGGATGCCACCACATAGCCAATCTGGGGACTGAGCTCTCTGAACCCAGTAATGCCATACCCTGTCAGGTGGCATGTCATATTACAGTGACTACAATACAAGTCAGACATAGACATGCACTGACAGCATGCTGAACACACTGGGGCATATGTGGGGACTCAGAATAGCATCCTGCCTGAGCATCACACACCTCCGCAGCTGGCACACAGGCATATGTTCCATCAGAACAGAGCACATGCCACACATGGCACACACATCCCGTGTGCCACACACTCACAGCCTGTAGGGCTACACAACACACCTACTACAGATGTGTCAGGTACCTGTCTTTGGTGCTGCACTGGGGTCCCGCTCAACAGGCTGTATCTGGTGAAGGTCACAGTGATATGCCTCAGGGGCACTATGGTCCACCACAGAACACGTGCATACAGGTCAGTCAGAGGCATGGACACATATGACTCACTCATTGACCATGCCACTATGGATGACCTGAGACTTACCTCTCTGGACTACATGATAGGGAACATAGAATGGATCTCTCAGCATGTGGCATGGGCCAGTATGAGCATGATCTTGGTTGCCAACATACCCTCACCAGGTATGCTACCACTATATGTAGGAAGGGTGTTGTATGTATACATTCTGCTCAGTCTCCAATGTCATTCATAGGGTATCCACTGGCTGTCAATGTGTGCTAACATGCTAGGGAAGCCACAATGATATGCAAGGGTCAGCTTGCACATGACACCCATGGCCCGATGTATATTGGCGAAGCTCCTTGATACACACATACTGCCTTATGCTGCAGGACACGGATTACATAGCCACCTCCGCGGGTATCATACAGGTTAGGACACTAACAGTGCTGCTACACAACACCAGCAGTGTACACCGCAAGATGCATGCACTGGACACTGTCCTCAGCACGTTGAACTGCAATGTCTGTGCAGTACCAGAGTCCTGATTCATGGCTCACAGGTGTAACCCATCACTGACAGGTTATGCCTCATACCATCAAAAACAACGAAGAGGGCACTAAGAGAGCCAAACAACGAGAGGGCGCAGTAGTAGCAAGCAGCAAGTAGCAAACAACGACCACAGTATCCAAAAAGTTCTTTAATAAAGAATTAATTTAATTAAAGAACTTTTTGGATACTGTGGTCGTTGTTTGCTATATGCCTCATACCATGCCTGTTGTCCCCTACACATGTAACACACATGGACAGGGGGGTGGTATCCCAAGGCACCACAGATACACACACCTCCAGGTTTTTGGCACAGCACAAAGCATCAGGGCCTAATCATGTGCAGCTAACAGTGTGTCGGACTGCCATCTGGTTCATAGCCTGGCACACACAATCCTCCCATACACAGGAAAGCCACCTATTCTCTATAACAACACTGGCAATATGACAGTCTCAAGAACTGTCTTTGTATGGCTGGACTGCATCCAGCCAAACATTGTGCGTGAACATTACTGTAGCTACAACACACTAGTTGAAGGGTTCACAGCATGTGGTCACTGAATTGCAGTGGAATGACATGTTACCACTCCCACAACAGGTGGGAACATGCAGCACCTGTACATTGACTACATGTAGACTATATGGCCCAGACCAGATGTGTATACCCTGCTGTAGGTATTTTACCATATACACCCACACTGTATAGACACATACCGCGTGTGGCCCCTGCACAGTAAGACACAGTCATATTGGTATACATTGCAAATACCATTTATCCACTCAAGGCATATGTCAGACATGGTAACTTCTGCAGGTCACAGGTATTTATGTGTATGTGTCACACATACATCATGTGTGCAATTCCATTGCTGGTTTAGGCAATGGCATGCATTGTTATGCACAAAGACCCACACAAGGTCATAATGTGTGACAGAACCACACGTGGCAGTTGTGGGTTTCCAAAACATACCTATCTGTACTCTGACAATGGTAATAGACCCAGTAGCAGAGCGCACTATTGGCATTACTGGCCAACTAGCCCTTTTTGGCTGTGCTGATAGTGCGGTGACATCCCCTGTGTTTACTGGGGGAATATGCAGCATCTGGTGTATTGTAGTATCTGCCAAAAGGATCAGTTCTCTTACACTTGCATATACCCTACTACCCCCCACACACACACTTGCCATTTGCAGGATTCATAATCCTACCTAAGTCACAACACATGAGAAAAACGCATTAGCGAAGCGCACCATTCAGATTACTAGATGGTTCCTTTTCTCTGGCTGTACTTATAGGGTGCTGACATCATCAGTGTTTTGAAAGGGTAATGTGCATCTGGTAGTGTGATCTCCTGATTGCCAAAACTAACATGTTTTTCATACAGAAATGCACACACACAAACTCCCCACTTGCAGGTTTCAAACCCCTTCTTAAATATGTTATGGCACTTGAGAGCGATGCTGTAGTAGGTTGCGCTATTCTGATTACTGGCAGATGTTTCTTCTCCAGCTGTATGTATAGGGTGCTGTCATCATCACTGTTTGGAAAGGGTAATGTGCATCATGTAGTGTGATCTCCTGATTTCAAAAAAGCACATGTTTTTCATACAGAATTGCATACACACAGAGTCCCCACATCCAAACGCACACACATGCCATTTACAGGTTTCAAACTTCAACCTAACTATATTATGACACGCGGGAGAGACGCATTAGCAGAGTGCGGTATTTGAATAACTGGGAGGTGTCCCTTCTCCTGCTGTACTTATAGGGTGCTGACATCATCCGTGCTGAGATAGGGGAATGTGCATCCTGTAGAGTGCTTTCACAGATGCCAAAAGGGACATTGCCCTCGCACAGACTTGCACACACACTAACCCCCTCCACACACACTGAGCATTTGCAGGATTCAAACCCCGACCTAACTATGACACTCGAGACTGACGCATTAGCGGAGCACGCTATTCACATTACTGGGAGGTTTCCTTTCTCCTGCTGTACTTATAGGGTGCTGACATCATCAGTGTTTAGAAGGGGGAATGTGCATCCTGTTGTGTGTTCTCCTAGTTGCCAAAAGGGATATTTCCTTCATACACAAACATTAACCCCTGCCACACACTGAGCATTTGCAGGATTCAAACCCCTACTTAACTATGTTATGATACTCGAGACACACGCATTAGCAGAGCATGCTATTTGCATTATTGGGAGGTTTCTCTTCTCCTGCTGTACTTATAGGGTGCTGACATCATCGGTGTTTAGAAAGGGGAGTATGCATCCTGTAGTGTGTTCTCCTAGTTGCCAAAAGGGATATTTCTTTCATACAGACTTGCACACACACTAACCCCCTCCACACACACTAAGCATTTGCAGGATTCAAACCCCTATCTAACTATGTTATGACACTCGAGACGGACGCATTAACAGAGTGCGCTATTTGCATTACTGGGAGGTTTATCTTCTCCTACTGTACTTATAGGGTGCTGACATCATCAGTGTTTAGAAAGGGGAATGTGCATCCTGTAGTGCATTTTCCCAGTTGCCAAAAGGGACATTTCCCTCTCACACACACAAACCCCACTCACACACACTGAGCATTTGCAGGATTCAAACCCCTACCTAACTATATTATGACACTTGAGGGAGACGCATTAGCAGAGCACACTATCCGAACTACGGGGGCATCCGCTCTTCACCTGCAGTATTTATAGGGTGCTGACATCTTTATTTCTACAGAGGTATGTACATGTAGTACTACCTGTCAGGTGGGGGATAGCATATATATGCATTTGCAGCCACCTACGTCAGGGTTGGATATGCACATCGCACTGGCAGGTTATGTTCTATACCATGCTTTGTGACCACAGGACCTGTAACACGCAACACAACCAGTCCAGAACACCACACCCACATCCAGGACAAAACACTTAGCTTCCCTGGGAACATTGCAGGGATATGCAGGTGTTCACATACACCATTCAAGTTGTTAACATCAGGTATAGGCATATTGTGTGTGAAAACTACTCAGGCCTCTACCACTTTACCCTACAGCCACTACAATTTGTGAGTCCATGTGCTATGGCAGAACCACACACAACAGCCACATGGGGGAATACATATTGCACCTGTCCATCTGCAACGTGGGTACTCACTGTTCCACACCAGAGGTAGACCACCATTGTTGATAGCTGACCATACCCACCTTTCCCTGGACATCCATATCCCATCTCCACCCCCAGGCAAGGTTGTCACTGCACACAAACTGTATTTAGCACAAGCACACTCTACACTTGTGAAGACTGGGGTGGACGACTTCAGAGGACCCATGCTGGGAGACTATACTGGCCACTCAGCATAATCCTTGACAATTGCATTCTATGAGCATGTGTACGGTTTGCATTGATCATGCTATCCCACATATACCCATGACTGCTCTACAACAAGACACCTGTCAGGTGTACACCAGCCACATATGAGCCATACAACAGACAGAGTGAGCTAATACATTGCAGAGCTGTAGCCCACAGAGGGAGGACATCTGTGAACAGTTCTGGCATGGCACTTCATTCACACATAATCATTACAACACAGTGTTGACAGTGGAATTGTCCAGAGAATGCAAATAGGGCTCCCCTCAGTCTGTTATTGACGGACACTTACTGTTAGAGATCCTCAGCAACCCTCTTCCAGCACACACCAACAACATGGCTGTGGCTTAGCACATTCAATCCCTGGGACCTCCACGGTGCCCCTGCTTGACAGAGGCACAGCTCACTAGCCTCACATGTTGCCTTATGTGACCTACTTTACAGTGGCACAGTAGCCTACTGTACTGGGACTGCAGATGCCAAGCACACTCTGGCTGAGCTGTCATTCCCTAGGGCAACAAGGCTAGTATTGACCTCTACACCCATATGTTCAATTGTCGGATGTGCTGTTCTACTGTTTGCAGGTCTTTATTGCCATAACATTCCCTGTTCCTATGACCAACTTGTGTATCTGTGGAAGATGTTTGCATATGATGGCGATCCACTATATCACTTATGTCTCTGTAGTCATTTACTGTGTGCACTGGGCAGATTGCTGTGTTGTGATTGGTTCCTGGACTGACACGTACAAACACCAGATATGTGTGGCCAACTGCTAAACGTTGATATGGCCTAAGTGTGTGAGCATGCCCAGTTCAGCCTTTCCATGGCATTTTGTCTGATATATGCCTCATTTATCAAAGTGTGCGAGCATGCCCAGTGTGAGCTTTCCATATGTTGCACTCTGAAGTCCACCACATATTTGGGTGTGTGTGAACTTCAACAATATCTCACATTTATGGTTGTGTGTTGGGTGTCATGTTGTGTACTAACTGGCCAACTGCTTCATGTCTGCCACAACAGGGATTATACTGTGCCTGCAGGGATTGCATGGGATACTTTGCAGACAGTTCTCAACATACTTTCATAATGACCTAACACTGTAGTACCATATAGTGTACTGGTTCAGTACTTTCACTGTGGTGGACAGTATCCTGGGCTTTAGTCCTATGACTGCTTGACATCTTCATAGTGAGCACAACAGACTGTGTAGGGGGCAGTTGTGCACATATGACCATGTTGCATTATGTTTAGATATGGACTACCTACACCAGGCTCGTCCAACATTGGTAGTGTATTTCACAACATGGGTGGACATTGGCAAACACTAGCGATGTTCTCTAGGCCATTTCTGATGCTAGTCACAGGGTGTGTTTGTCCTTCGACACACATTGTAACTGGAGTTTGCCATGACATATGTCATGGTTAGTATACTGTGCCTCCGTCTACCTCTGACATAACAGTGATACCCAGGGTTAGCCTACCATCTCCCATCCACTCATCAGGATTCCTCTTGAGGGGTGTCGATAAGTGACTCTCTGGCTGACCTGTACCAGGAGTTTACTGAAGAGTGGAGGTGCCTTCTGTGTTATGGATCATTCTGTACAGCTTGTCCTATGTATGTCAGTGCTGGGGTTCAGGTCTCTCATGTGCATAGCTCACTGCCATTCAGATTGTGCAAGGTGCAGCATGTTCATTGATTCCAGGTTGGACATGGCTTCATACATCAGGCACAGCTTGCCTCTAGCTGGGCAGTATGGCAGTGTGTGGGGCTGCAGTTTGTTTACTCAGGCAATGCATGGCATCTGTTCATGCTCTTTGCTACTCCTGGTGGGGTACTGTTGTGGACTTTACAGTTGATGGAGGTGTCTGCTGAGGTATATCCCACAGGGGCTATTGTAGTCAATTGTGACACTGATGGAGGATGACTGCAGAGCCACAGTGACATCCCCTTATCTACATTTGCCAACCTTCATGTTTGGGTGGGTATATAGTATATGTTTCTGCGAACACTACAGCCACATGTTTGTCCAGTGCAGGATATCTATCACCTTTTGTACCCAGGTCTCACATTACATGTTAGGTACGTCATGGGTTAACACCTGTGTGGTAATTTGTGGGCACTTACTGTATATCCATGGTGGTTGTCTATACACAGTTCTGCAATTAGCTTGCTGACATGGCTATGGCTCCAGTTGTCTGTTTGTAGGTGGCCCTTTTGTGAGTTGCTTGTGTCAGCTGGGGGTCGGATATGGTGGGCTGTTTGTACTCCTCTGCATACATGTTCAGTCACCGTCCTTCCATGTTGGCCTATACCTATGGGACATATATACAGAATGGGGGGGGGCAGGACCAGGCCTTGTGGGATGCCACTCATATCTGCTTTGTAGTCTGACATGGATGCGGCATGTCTGACCATGTCAGTTCTGTCCTTGGTCTGGTTTGCAACCCCTCTACTGACATAGGGGTATATATTTAAGCTGGTGAACATATCCATACTGAACTCGTACGGTATTGTCTAGAAGCATGTGCATGGTCCGGCTACACTGTGTGGACCACATTGCCCTCATCAATGACCTTAATGACTGCTTCAAATGGGTCAAACATGTTTAGGGGCAGGATCTGCAGTTATGACAGCCACACTGTGTAGGGTCCAGTATCAGTAGGTCCACAATAGCCTTCTGTCTGCGGTACATACTGATCCTTTCCATAGCTGTGCAGACCAAGCTTGTCAGGATCCTGGGGTGGTAGTTTGCAGTATCCATTCAGGCAACACCTTTGTTGTGAAGGACCACTGTTGTTGTACACTGCTCTTTGGGTACATATCCTGTGGTAAGGCTGACATTGGGCAGTAGTGTGATTTGGCATTCCATTATTCTTGGAGTCCATGTTGGCCTCAGCCCAGGACACCATCACATACTTTTGCTGCTGTGTGTTTTGCTTTGCAGATGATGGCTGTTACCTCAGCATCTGCAATATCAGGGGACCAGCAGTCTGCTGGGATAGATATTTTGCACTCTGGGGGGGGGGGTTTGCACTGCACCTGTCAGGTTGTATGTTAGCAATATGTGTGTGTGTTTGGTATGTTGTTTGTAATATCTGTGTGATTCGGAGCATATCTGTGGATGCCCAACATGGTTCCTACCATCAGTTAGGTAAGCCTTGTGATTATCCTTAGTGTCCTGTACATTTTGTATCTTCATAGGTTCATGGGTTCATACTAGGCTATCCACCCTAGGGCATTAGTAAGCCTAGCCAGAGTGTGTGTGTGTGTGTGTCTTTCGCCACCCCTTACTATGTTTCTATTATGGCCATTTATGAATTTCTTTACTGTGCCTCTGTCTGGTCATGACACAGTGAAGACCGCCAGTATACATGTATGATCATCCATCCACTTGGCAATATTCCTGTTGAGGGGTGTCAGTGAGGGGCTCTGCCTAACATGGATTGGGATCCTGTTTCTGGGTGTGGGGAGCCTCTGGGTTATGTATCTGTCCCTCCAGCACATCTTATTTCATTATGTGTTGAGGCTGACATCTGTCACTCTCACAGCTCCAATGGCTTTGATTTCCTGTGGTGGAACATGTCCATTACTCCTGTGTTGGACATGGCCTTGTACAACAGACATACAATGCCTCTGTATAGTCAGTCTGTGACTGCATTCAGCTGGGGTGCCTACAGCCAGGCAGCATATGACATATATTTCACACCCTTTATCCTCTTGGTGGGGTAACTATGAGGTCTTCTGAACCGCTGCAGGTGTCACGTACGGTACATCCCATATGAGTCATTGTACTTGATTATGGGTCTGATAAGGGAACAGTACAGCGGCACAGTGACCTCTGTTGATGTAGATGTGAATCCTTTCATGATACGGTGTCCAATATCGACAATCTTCCTAGCCACATTGGCATTGTGAGTGTCACATGACAGATTAATGTCGACTTGTGTCCCTAGATCCCTGATTACTCCTTGCATACATAATGGTTTGCCACCTATGTGGTAATTTGTGTGTACCTTGTCTGGTATTTGGTGGGACATTCATACTGTTCAGTGTCTTCTGGATGTCTGGGTGGAGTTCTTGTGTGTGAGAGTGTGGTCTGTCGCATGCTACAGACTGTACAGCAGTTTGGACTATACTGAGGTGCACATGGGTGGTCTCCGCTGCTTTGTGCATTATCAGTTACCTGGCCATATGGGTGTCTGTGCTGCATATGGATACTCCCCCTCCTTTGATGTTTTGGTCCAGGTGTTGGGGCCATAACACATGATATGTGGTATAACCTAGTAGTGCTGGTGTGCTATCACTAGGCTTGCAGCAGGCTTCTGTCACTGCACAGACATCGATGTTCTCCATAATGGGAAGTGCCTCAGGGGCATGCATATTGCAGTTTACACATCTGGCATTGGTCAGCATTACCCTTATGTTTTTTACCACTTATGTTTTCTAGGGTGTTGGGTAGTCTTTTTGGCCTTGCCTACATACGGCTCTATGGAGGTGGCAAAGGCCTCATCCAGTATCCAGACAAGGGTAACAGGTGCAAGCCATCCCTGGAACAGCAGCATGGCTTGTCATGCTTGACATCTCAAGCAGACAGACATTAGACCCTCTTGGACTGACAGCTGTAACTGTGCCAGCTGTTAAACATGATCATTCTGTGTTTGTACTGTGGCATCATTCTTGGTGAGGGTTGGATGCTGCACACAGCCAGTGTCATACCGGCCTGGGGTACATACTCAGAGGGATCATCCATGTCTCTTTTCATGTAGACCAGGGAGGTACATCTCAGGTCATTCACACCAGCATGGACATTGAGTGCATCATATTTCTGCTTGCTTTGGGGTGACCTGCGTACTTGTGTTATGTGGCATTTGTGGCAGCCTACAGGCAGCTTACTCTACCCTTTCCCTTGTTCAGTCTGGTGAGTGGGACAGCAGTGTGTCTGCCTATACAGACACCTATTACAACTGTATCAGGCATGTTGTTTCTCCTTCTGGCCTGTGACTGTTTGGCACACCAGCTTTGTGTACTATTCGTTGCATGTGCTATGTTTGGAGGTTATGGTTGCTTGTGATCTGCTTTGGAGGCTTCTGTTGGTGTGGTGTGTTTGTAATTAGGGCCTCTGGGAATATTTTTCTGTGTTTATGTGTTTGGTTTACAGTTGTGGTACGTCTATGTGGGACTGGGTTTGTGGTGTATGTGGTTACCTTCTCCTCCTGACTAGTTTTGAAAGTACTGAGTTGGTGGAGCTCAACCTCTGGTTCGGATACATGGTTGAATCTATCACATATATTTGTATTTATTGGGGGGTGTTGTGGTTGTCTGTGTACTTGGGACAGGTGTCACATTGCCTCTGGATTCACAGATTCTACTTGCTGTGGCTGGACTTAGTGGATTGCATGTGTGGACATATGTTATTGCCATACTACTGGTCAGCAATTACTTCCCTTTTTATGTTTGCTCTATCATGTGGTAGCTTCCTCATTCTCTTGCATGGTTTGGTAATGGCTGGAGTCCAGCATGCCAGATGCCTGCGTGTATGGCATTGTGTGTTGTTGTTATTTGTGAATGCATACTCCAAGCATTCCTGGCTGTGTTCATGGAATGCCTGTATAACATGTTCTGCGGTGTGTCCCATATTCTGCACTTGCGCAGGGCCTTTTGTGGATTCAACATCAGTTTGGAGGGCTGCAACCTATGCTTTACACATGTTTTTCACTGTGGTATTCTGGCCAGGGACTGGGGTCGGGATGTGTATATCCAGTGTGATTACTCTATGGTCTAGTCTTACCAGTGAGGGATAGACTTCTCATCTTGCCATCTAGTACACATGTTGCTGATTATCACATCCAGTATGCTTACCCCTCTTGTGGGAGTTGTACATTGTTCCTGGGCATTTTGGTTTATGGATTCTGGGAACTTTTCTCCTACTGTGTTGGTGCTAGTATAATGCTCCCAGTGTATGTCTGGGTATTTTCAGTCAAGCAATATAATGTGGTTTGGGGGGCTTGATATATTCATGTATTCCAACATAGGCCAGGTGCAGTTCCTGGTATTAGGACAGTAGTCTGCAGCAGGCTATATACTGGGAGGCGGTTTTAGCCATTGGTATTTGACCATGGCTAATCCATGCTGCTTCTTGTTGTGGTACCAACATGGGGGTGTGGTTATCCTTGACATGTATTGCTAGTCACCCTCCTTTTGTAGCTTGTTCCATGTTTTGCAGCTGTACAACACAGTATGAGGTGTGACCTGGTAGTGTTAGGGTGCTGATGTGAGCCTTGACCCAATTCTCTATTACAGGACTGGTATCTACATTCTCCATACTGTGTGCATTTACACTGCACACATCTTGCTGTTTAGACTTCTGGCATTGGGTAGCATTACATCTAGGTTCCTATCCCTTGTGGTACCTATGAAGGTGGGTTTGTGTTTTGAGACTTACCTATTCAGGGCATGCTGTGGGTACTGACAGCCTTTGCCAGTATCCATGGGGCATGGAATGATAGGTGCACGCCACCCCTAGCAAGTGGTGCATCATGTCATGCTTCGCATGTCTTCCTAGCCTGAAACACATTGGCTCCCCTTTGACTAACTGCATTACTTCAGCCAGTTATTGCACTTGATCATCCCATCGTCATTTTGTGGCTTCATGCTTGGTGAGGGTGGATGTTAGTCAGGGTGCTCAGGTGTGCATATAGTACATGGTGTTACATTACTTAACACATGGCATTCATGCCTCAGGTGGTGCTGCAGGGCTGCCTCTGTCGGATGCGCATATTACACTTCCCTGTACATGTTTGTGAGCAGGTCATGTCATTTTAGGCATCCATGTTATTATTTCAGTGAGTCAGAGGGGGTATCATTCCCAGGGTTCCTACTGAGCCAGTGTATGTGCTATGAGTTGCCTCTTTGCCAAGGCCAGGGCATACTGGGCATGCCTCCTTCTGCCTACTGGGGCAGGCTCAGGTTGTTCCTCCTCCAGGTCATGCTCTGCCTGTGATGGCCTTGGCAATGGTGGGGGGCTGTTTGGCCCAGCCCTATGCTGGTCCTGCTGCAGCTGTTTTCGCAAGATCATATTATGTACCATAGCACATACCATGACAATTTGGCTACATGTAGTTGGTGTGTACTGCAAGGCTCCACCAGATGTGTCCAGACACCGGAACCGTGACTTGAGCAGCCCAAACACACGCTCTATTACATTACGTGTTTGTGCATGTGCCTCATTATGGCGTTCCTGTTCAGGTGTGTGTGCGTTTCTGATGGGTGTCATCAGCCACGGCTCCAGTGCATAACCTGCATCCCCCACTAGGTGTCCGTGTGGGATGTCCCCATTGGCAAATGTCTGGTACAGCTGCGTCAAATGCCAGATGTGGGAATCGTGGTAACTCCAAGGGCAGCCAGCACACACATTCATTATTATGCACTGGGCATCACACACGACCTGGCAGTTGATGGAGGGGAAGCCCTTGTGGTTAATGTAGGCCCTACCCCGCTCACCGGCTGGTGCTTTGATGCGTATGTGCGTGCAGTCTATTGCACCCACTACCTCAGGGTATTCTGCTATTTGCTGGAAGAGACGCATATTGCTGACCAATACCTCACGGGCATTGGGGAAATATACATGATCATCGACATGTGCTGACATGGCATCCAGGAACTGGTGCAGTACCCTGGAGGCTGATGCCTGTGATATCCCCATCATATCGCCAGTTGGTCTCTGGAAGGTACCTGTTGCTAGTATTCTTAGGCCAACACATACCTTGGTTTCCACTGGGATGAGTTCCCCTCTGTTGGTTCTGTGTGTGAGGCGTGGCCTGCACAGCTCAACAATTTGCTGCAGGAGCTCTCTGTCCAGTCTATAGCACTCTACTATCTCCAGCTCATGTAACCCATGGTAGGTGACCCTGGGCCTGTACACTCTTCTCCGTCTCCTCACTGTGGGTTGTCTGGCACCATCTGCATTGTCACCACCCTCAGCAAGTCGCCTATGTCTCATTATGACAGCTATGGCAGCCCCTAACATTTCTGCTCTGAGTGAAGCTTTTTCAGTTTTCACTTCTATTAGCTTACTCCTGTCTTGCAGTGTCTCTTAAGAGAAACATCCTGCACTACTGTTTGCAGAGTTTTAAGTGCTGGGCTGGGCTACTATTCTGCCTGTGTAATTGCCTGCTTCTAATTGTTTTCACCTGCTAGCTTCAGCAGTTATCCCTGCTAGCTTCCTATTAATTCTGTTGCTTCCTTTTTCCTTTCTGTTTCCTCAGGGGGCAGCAACGTGCATACCAGCAGAAACACGCTCACACTGGCTTACACCCGCGCACACGTGCTTACATGGTTCAGAATCTACTTATTCGGGTTAAAACGCGCGCACAACCACGCAAACACTGTTACACGTCTGCCAACAGCCTCCAACATGCTCAGCCTGCCCTACACATGCGCACACCAGCGCAAACAGTGTTAAACATCTCCCAACACGCTCCCACATGCTCAGTCTGCCTTACATGTGTGCACACTGCCCTACTCGCGCTTCATGGCATGCACACATGCGCATGCACACCCAGCAAGAAACTGTGGTGTAAGTAACAGTGTACACCTTCCATTTCTTGACTTTCCCTGACTTATCTAGTGGCACACCTCTTTCCATGATCTGTGTCTGTCATCTGTCATGTTACACTGACCTCCAATGAACTGCACTTTTTTCTACCATTCCCCCCTGTGATGTCACCTATCTCCTACTCCATTCCTCCCCCTTATGTATCTCTTACACTACTCAGACTGTGCTCATTTGCTATGTGACTGTGAGATTCAGTATCCTAACCCTCATTTACATGAGATTGCCTACTAATGCTTAGTTACATGTCTTAGACTCAGCTTCCCCCCTTAGCAACCACTACACGGTGGCCATGTTGTTTTTGGTCTGCTGGTCCCTGCATTGTCATTCCATGTATTGCATGAAACCCACATTTGTGGGTTTATAACCTTCTTTTTTATGTTTTTATACAGCGCAGCCTGGGTTTATATTTTTATTATTTTTGCATCGGGTTACCTTGCCAATGGCCACATATTTGGCCATTGGCATGCTGCCTGACACATATGCACCCTTTATTTGGAGCTGACATGGCTCCGTTGTGGAATTTGCAGAAACGTACTCAGTTGTCAACTGAGTACATTTCTGCTAAAACGTCTCTTACATGGACTGGTTTCTGCTTCGTGGATTGCTAATATACCTCATTTGCATACCTTTCGGCTGCAAGTGAGGTATTTAGCATGTCCATACCCAGTCCGTGTAAGAGACGTTTTAGCTGGTCTCTTACACGGAGTTTAGGGCTGTTCCTGGATCGCGAGGCTTGCATAGAGTGTTACACGTCTCTTACACTCTGTGCAAGCCTTCGTGAATCCTGCCCTATATTTCTACAATTTTAATTAGGTAATAGCAAATTATATGAGGGGAGATCTATAGCCTTGAATATATATATATATATATATATATATATATATATATATATATATATATATATATATATATATCTATATATATATATATATATATATATATATATATATATATATATATATATATATATATATATATATGAGTTCATCGAATGCCAAAACATCGACTCACTTCTTCAACACGAAAACATCGACTCTTCATATCATTGACATTTCACGTGGCGATCCTCCCCTCTCAGGACCCATGGTAGCACTTGTGTGTGCATTGCGACGTAAATTACAACACTGTCAAGGGAAATTGTAGGTAGTGACTTGAACCATATGCGCTGTAGCAGACAAACAAGTGCTACCATGGGTCCTGAGAGGGGGAGGATCGCTTACGTGAAATGTCGATGATATGAAGAGTCGATGTTTTCGTGTCAAAGAAGTGAGCGTCGATGTTTTGGCATTTCGATGAACTCATAGGAACCCATATATATATGTATGTATGTATATATGGGTCTACTTTATTTCATTGAAAGCTCATTTCACTGAATTTCAACTCACCTTGACCAAATCGCTAAAAGCTTAAATTACTGAAAGCTAATTTCCCTGAATCTAATTTTACTGAAGTGAAGTACTATAGATGGCACAGTCTATAGTAATCTAAGGCAAGTAAAAGGTATATGCCCTTTGACCCACTGTAGTGTGATCCTGGAGTTAGTATATATAGTTATGGTGGGGGTGGGGGCACAGTCCCGCTACATTGGGAGGTGTCGATGGCATAGCCACCCACTTAGTTTGGGTATATATTGTCTTCTAGAAAGAGTTAGTCACTAGTGTTGTAAGCATGCATGCCTATGGTTTAAAATGTATTGTTTTGAAGCTTTTAGTGAAATGTAATATAAACTCAGACTAGGGCTGTGCCCACCACACTGCCCCCTAACTATATATACTAACTCCAGGATCGCACTACAGTGGAGAAAAGGGCATATACCTTTTACTTGCCTTACAGTACTCTACACAATGCCAGTACTTCACTTCAATGAAATGAGATTCAGTGAAATTAATTTTCAGTAATTTGTGCTTTCAGCAATTTGGTCAGGGTGAATTCAAATTCAGTGAAGTGAGCTTTCAATTAAATGAAGTAGACATTATATATATATATATATATATATATATATATATATATATATATAATGCTGACTTTCACAATCTCGAGATGAGTAGACCGACAACATCAGAAAACCGACATCCTGAAACACCAGCTGCAAACTCCAGGTAAATAACCACTTGGCCAAAAAAAAAAAAAATCATTAAATCCGAAGCAAAGTAAACTCCTCAATGTGGGTGGCTTTGCCCCCTACACCCCCCAACTAAATATACCAACTCAGAGGTCACATCACCACGAGGGTAAGGGGCAAAGTTCAGCATGGTGGCCAAGTGGTTACCCAAAAGTCAAGATGGATATTATAGTTTCTTAGTCTTAATCATATGGTGTTTCCACACACAGGTAATGTTGTTCTTCATAGATCTTTTTTATAAGGGCATTATGATACTTTGGAAAAAAAATAAGATCTCCCACAAATTATTTATAAATATGAAGACCAAGAAGGTCTTCTTACTCTTATAGTTTTGAAGTTTAACAGTACCATATGGATTCTAGTGCAGCTCTACAGGTTTCCTGGAACAGGACAAACTTTTGCCAGGAAACACTTAGACTTTATTATTAATAATCATTAAGGCAACCTAATTATAGGTGGGGATATTAATTGCATATTGGAAGATTCTGACACCAATAATAAGAGAAAACTTAGGTTGACACCCCCCACTGTGAAAATACTTAAAAACTGGAATTAATCTCTTAACAGGAAGGATGCATTTAATATGAAAGACTTCAGCTTGCTACTCTTTTCTCATCATGATTATAACTATGGCACACAGAACAGAATAGATAGAATTCTAATTTCTTAGGGCATAATCTCTAAAAAATAAAATGTTACCATTATTCTGTGTCCATTTTCTGGTCATGATGCACTTACTCTAAAAATTTAAACAACTTTTAAAAGATTATCCTTTTTAACCAGAATGTCAGCATATATAACCAAGCTTAAAGAGGTTTAAGCCCTGGGCAATATCTGAGATAAATTTTTGTTTTGACTCTAGCAACACTTCTGACATTAATATAGCCAAGATTTGGGATTTAATAAACATAATAAATCTAATATAAAAGGAATAGAAACATTTAACAATATTTTGATATATTATCTCATAAAGCAAATCTGACCCTAGAAAGATTAAAAAATTAATTCCTACTCATCATTACCCAAACATAAGCATCATTTATCAAAAAAGTTAAATAACATTCTAGCAATGAAAAATAAAATACTGTCACATTTATCAAAAAAAGTTGAATAACATTCTAGAAATGAAAAAAAAAAAAACATTACTGTCATTGGTGTCATTGGTGACATACTTGATGCCTTTAGATTCCACTATACATCTCAAAATGAGGACCTAACTCTGATGTTAACAAAATATTTTGATTCTCTTAATATTAAAAAAAATCCATAAGAATTAAAAACTCATTTACAGAAACAAATTTCCTCATAAATAAGTTATAGATAAAGTTAAAAAAATATAATCTAATAAAGCTCCTGCTATGGCTGGAATAATAGATATCTATAAAATATTTCATTCTTCTATTATTTCATTTTTTTCATAAACCTTCAATTGAAGTCTAGTCACAAGAAAAACATCCCTCTTTCCTGGAAATATTCATTAATAGTGCCTACATTAAAAGAAAATACAAATTCTCAGCTTTGCTCCTCTTATAGACCTATTTTCCTTTGAAATAATTAAAATATTTCATGTCTATTATTACTGAAAGAAAAAAAATAACCCATTACCCATAGAATCAATTTTGATCAAACGGATTTTATTCATCAAAGGTAAACTCATGATAATATTAGGCATATACTTTCTCTCAGACTTTGTGAATAGAAGTTGTGAAGAAACTCTCTTAATTAGTTTGGACATTGAAAAAAATACCTTGATTCTTTGTTTTTTTTTCCATAATAAATTTTTATTGAAATATATTTTCCAAAAACATAACAAAAATACAATAAACATCACACACATAATACACTATAACTACTACAAACCATTTATACAATATCTACATGAAATGCTTCCTATATTTAATATATTCCTAAAATCTGTATCATGCTAATATAATATTGAAGACCTTTTCCCATATTTTTGGGTTATTAATATTTTTGTTAGTTTGTTTCAGAAGTAATTTATGTGCTAGTATATGTTTTATAGCCACAAGCTTAAAATTATTCCATGATGTCTTATATGGTTCTAGCCAATTTGTGGCTATATAGAGTTTCATCAGCAAAAAAATATTCATACAAATAATAGTTTGCGATCTGGAAAGCTCTCTTGGAGGAATGTGTAGAATCATAAAAAGAGAGTTCCAAAGTTTATATACGCATTTACAACTCCAGAACATATGAAGAAGATCTGCTGTTTGATCTGCACAGTATGGACAAATTGGAGAATTCCTAGGGTTAAATTTATGTAATCTAAGATGTGTGTAATATGCATTGTTCCAAATCATCAATTGCGTGTACATCAGTTTTTGAAAAGAAACTGATTTCCTAGTTATATCAATTGCTTTTAATATCTGATTGTCTGTTACTGTTACTTTGTTTACCCAATACTCTGAAAGCAAAATTTTGTCCTGAAATTTCAAATCCTTAATTAATTTGTATGCAGTTGCTATACATTTAGTGTCTTGTTGGATAGCTTGCCACAATTCAGAGCACTTATCCACAAATCCGGCTGCAAGTTTAAAGTTCCTAAAGTAGCTCAAGGCAAGTTCTTTAACTTGTCTCATTATAACAATGTAACTTCTAGGTAGATTCATTTCCTGTCTAATTTGTAAAGCCAATAAGTCAAGTTTATTAAAAACATCAAATAGAGTCAGATTAAATATTAATGGAAATTTGCTGAGATCGATCAGCTGATTATTTAGTTTAAAATTAGGATTCCTGTGGAAAGGTTAAAGAATCATCATATATTGCAATAAATCTACGGACTGAAATAAAGTTTGCAAAGATGAGACACAGGTTATTATGTGGTCCATGACCCCATATTTTATCAGACTAATTTTGTCCATAAAGGGCAATGCTTTAGGATTTATTTTCCTATCCAAAATATGCTTATGATTCAAGACCACCCAAGTTGGTATCCATTTTGTATTCGTTACATCATAATTAGCAATTCTTAAAATTTTATTAGCATTTACAATCAAATAATATGCTTCAAAGTTTGGTAGCTCAAGTCCCCTCTTGTTTTAGGGGTCATTAATTTCTCATAAGATATTCTAGTTCTTTTTGGGTTCCAGATAAATTTAGCTAGATCTTTATGCATTTGTTTAAAACTGTTTTTGAAATTGATAATTGGGCAGACCTAAATATGTATAACATTCGTGGTAGTATATTCATTTTCACTATTGATACTTTTGCTAATACCGGTAGTTTTAAATTCTTCCATCTGTCACAATCAGCTATTATGTGTTCCCATACTCATTTAACATTATTGTTATAAAAGTCCTTATTATCCGTAGAGAAGTTGATACCCAAATATTTAATATTTTCTTTACATGTTAACTTCCCCAACAGGGCCATTAATGAAAAAGGTTTTGGGGTTCTTAACGGGAAGATATTCATTTTCTGTAAGTTAATTTTATAATTAGAAACTACTGAAAATTTGTTTATGAGCTTTAATATCTTTTCACTGTCCGAAATTGGGGTTGTACAATAAATAATAAGATCATCGGTGAATGTTGACATTAATATTTTATTCCTATAAATTATTGGTGCATTATGATACAAATTTTGCTTGATATATAAAAATAGGGGTTCTAGATATAGGTTAAACAATAAGGGGGACATGGGACAACCCTGACGAGTACCATTTTTAATCTGTATTCTGTTAGAATAAGTCCTATTGATGTATAGCATAGTGTATGGATTACTATATAATATTTGTAGTATCTGAATGAATTCTTGGGGCAAGTTAAAATATGGTAACACATCAAACAAAAAATTTATGTCTACTCTATCAAATGCTTTCTGGGCATCTATTATAAGAGCATAGATATTAAAGTTGTTTTGTTTAGCATACGTCATCATATTATGCAGTGTAAGTGTTTTATCGCTAGTTTGTCTAGTTGCCATAAATCCAGCTTGTTCCTTAGAAATTAGATATATCAAAACCTTCTTTAGTCTCGATGCTATAACTGATATTAAAATTTTCATATCCACATTCATTAGTGCTATTGGTCTGTAATTATCTGGGTTAAGGGGATCTGAATTGGTTTTATGTATGAAAATTGTTTTTGACGCATTGAGGTGGGGGTCACTAATTTTATTTTTAGTTATATAATTAAATACATGAGACAATTCTTTTCCCTAACTATCAGCAAACTCTTTGTAAAATTCAGCTGTAATACCATCAGGCCCTGGCGACTTATGTACTTTCATATGTTGAATTGTATATACTATTTCTTCTTTAGAAATAGGTTTAATCAGGTCACTTTTCAGGCTCTCTTCTAATTCTGGAAAGTTAATTTTTTGCAGAAAACTTTTATTCTGGTTATGTAGAGACCTATCAGTTTGCCCCTCATACACCTTAGTATAGATTTTCCCAAAAACATCAACAATATCCTCAGTTTTGGAATATATTGTGTCGTTATACTAAATTTCTGAAATATATCCAGTTGTTTTTGATTGATTTATAATCCTTGCCAGTGCTTTTGATGGTATTTGAACATTATTAGCATATTTCACTAAACACCTATGTTCTTGAAGTGTCAATTTATTATTATGAAGCAAAAAGAGATCCCTTTGAAGCTTCAACATTTCCTCCTCAGTTAAAATTCTGAATCAGCTCATTATCAAGTTGTTTTATTCTTATTTCTAGTTTTTGAATATCACTATTATGAATTTTCTTATAATATGAGGCTTTTTGTATAAGAAATCCTCTAATTTGAGCTTTAGCTGTCGCCCATTCAATGTCAGGAGTATGTTTTTGGAGCTTCAAGCTATCTGTAAATTCTTTCAAATATTTTATAATTCCGTCTGCTGTCTCTTTTTTACTTAAAAGATTTGGGTTGAGTGACCAATTATAACCCCTATGCCTTCTTGTGTCTTTTAAATCTTTAGAAAATTTTAATGAAATTTTTGAGTGATCTGATAGATGACGAGTATGTATAACCACCACTGGTTCTAAATTCGTTAGTGCTTTAGATATCAAAAAGTAATCTATTCTAGCCCACATTTTGTGGCATGGTGAATAGAAGGTGTATTTATTTGCATTATTAATATCTTGTGAATAAGAAAAGGGGTCATATAATTGAAAATCTTCCTTAAAATCATTTAATGCTATCCCGGCCTGCTTATTAAATGCTCTCTGTGGACAAGACCTATCCAACTTTGGATTTTGATAGGTATTCCAGTCTCCTTGATTCTTTTAATTGGAATTATTTATTCAGGGTTTTAGAATTATTTGATTTTCCTACCTGTTTTATTTCACTCTTAAATAATAGTTATCCAAATAATACTGTGTATGTTAAAATTGGTCCTTTTACTTATAAATACATTCATCTTACTAAAGGTACTAAACTGGGCTCTTCTTTATCTCCTATTCTGTTTGCCTTAGCCATTGAAAATTTGCCATTTTAGTTTGAACAAATTCAAATATTACTGGCATAGATATATTTATTCTTTACTCCTCTAAAATTATGTTGTTTACAGATGATATATTATTAACTCTTCCTAATTTAAGATCAACTCTACAAGAACTAAGATCTACATTGAAGTTATTCTAATCTATTTTTGATCTTCACTTCAATCAATCAAAATCAGAATTCATAATATGAAATTAAAAAATAATAAAAGACATAAAAATCATATTATTGGAAGATAAATCCTATCATTTGAATACTTACTTATTACTTTATTGATCCCTGTGTGAAATGATAATTGTCAATTATGATATCATAAATACATTAGCAAACATTATTCCCAAATGGAATAAGCTTATTTCCTTTCAAGATAGACTTCAGTTAATAGAAATTATTCTTTTACCTTAGGCTTTATATATAATCCAAGCCTTGTCTCATTTCCCTGATAAACATCACATTAGTAAGATAAACAAAGAATTATTAAAATGTCTTTGGTTTCTTAATAAATCTGGAATAGCATTTTCTAAACATATCAGACCATAGGTTTTTGGAAGAGTTAAATTTCAAGATATAGATGCTTACATTAAAGCATTAATTTTTAAAGTGATTTTAAACTGGATAAACAGAAATTATAACTCTAATTGGAAAATGTTACATTTAACTCTTCTCAAAAATAATGACAATTTAGGTAACTTTAAATTAACTAACCAAAAACATTTTGGCATTACCTTTGCAATTTTATTCAGTATAGCATTAACCCTCTTTTAAACTCGACTTATTTAAGCTTTATACATAAGACATTTAAAAATACAATTCTCTCTAATATAGATATTAAATTCTGGTTTGAGTCTTTAATTCCTTTCAGCACCAGAAACTTGTTTTAATAAAACTCATGGTCATACACTCACTATTTGGCAAACTCCTAAATTAATACATTTTCTTTATGAAATTATATATAATAAAACAAATATTGAACCTTTAATTTCAAAGTTTTATAAAATATGTATAGAACAAAATATAAATTTAAATGTTAAAACTAAACTTATGATTTTTACTTCCTCTAAAACTAAGAACTTTGATCGAAATTTATTCTCCATCACCAGCCAAAATACAACAACTCTTGAGCTAGTATCTGAAACCAAACTACTAGGAGTTCAAATTGATGACAGGCTCAAATTCAACTCTCATTTACTACTAAACATAAAAAAAACACCAAAAACTTGGTATGCTCTACTGACAGAATCAGTTCCTCACCTGAACTGCTAAACTTACTCTCTCTGCTACATTTCTCTTACCCTCCCTTCTCTATGGAGCCCCTCTTCTAACAAATCTACAATCATCTCTCAAAACCAAACTGTCCTCTTGTTACAATAAAATAGCCAGATTCACCACTAGCAACAAATCATCAGCCCATCACTGTGAATCTCTCCACAAACTAAACTGGCTAGAGCTACCAAACTACCTCTCCTACTCTCAGCTCACCTATGCTCATAAACTCATTTTACAGCCTTTCCACTGTCCCTCCCTCTCCACTACCTTTAAAATGCACCACTCACAAAGACTTCTCAGATCAAACAATCAAAACCTTATAGAAGTTTACAGACACCCCCCCCCCTAGGACAATACCTCCTGTCACACTCTCTAGCATGCTTATGGAACTCCCTTCCCCCCTCCATTCGTACCATTACTAGCCTCCCATCCTTTAAAAAATCACTCCACTCTCATCTAACTTCCACATGGGAAAGCTCATGCTCCCATCCCTCATAACCTACACTTTACTTCAATAATCTTTCCCTTCCTTCTCTCAAATACCAGGTAACAATGTCTTGCTTGCTTCTAATTTACTACTCCATACTAGTATCCAGCAACTCCTTACCTACTGCATCTAACTACCTAGCCTCAATCCTACAAAAAAAAAAAATATGTTGTTATACTTTTGTCATTATTACCTTTGATTTAAATACTTTTGATCAGTCTGTTTACCTCTGTAATTCTCATGCAATCTATGTGTGTATATTAATCTTACTTTGTTCACCTCTGTAATCTTCATGCAATCTATGTGTGTATACTAATGGAGGAATACTATATTACGATACGACAGTATGCACCCACGCTATGTGTTTAAAGGTATTATTAAAAGTCAGTTTATTAGGTTATCCAAAATTTGTAAAGAGAACCCAGACTTGATTTCAGAAGCAGATAAATTACAACGTATTTTCTTAGAAAGAGGGTATGATGAAAATTTAGAACGAACAATTAGAGCACAAGTACTGAAAGATGTGGAGGCCCCAGCCCTAATGGTTCAAGGTGACTTTAAGCAAAAGGTAAGCCTTAGAAGTAACACCTTGAATTTCTCAGGAAAATTAAATTTTATTACAACCTACACTAACGATAGCCCCAACATAAGGAGAATTATTACCAATGACTGGAAAGCCTTAATGATAGATGATTTTACCCAACAGTTGGTAGGTAAAGTACCCCATTTTACCTACAGGAATAATAAGAATTTAAAAAGACTCCTTTGTGATAAGCCGAATACTATAAAACAGATGCCAGTGAATAAATTAGGTACCTATCCTTGCAATCAATGTAACTATTGTAAGCTCATCACCAAAGAGCAAGTATATGTACATCCAGAAATGAACTATACATTTAAACCAAGATTCTCAGCTACATGTAATAGTTCAGGTTTGATTTATTTAGCTACCTGTGAACAATGCCCTGCATTTTATATAGGTTTAACAAAGCGAAAACTCAAAAATAGAATATATAACCACCAATATGATATAAAGAAAAACAATGACCTAAACGCCTTAGCTAAACATATTACATCTTTTCCAGATCATTTCTTTGTGTTTAGGGTATTGCAGATTATAGAACCAAATGCTAGAGGCGGAGACTATATGAATTTGTTAGAGTTGAAGGAGCTAAAATGGATTTTTAGACTGAAGGGGCATCATCCTCCAGGTTTAAACCTATATATTTCAATTAAACCTTACCTTAATACCCGGAGATGATGTGTTAGTAGTGTAAATGATTTTTGTAAATCTGAATACTATATATATATATATGTTCATATACATACATTTTCAAGTGTTGTCTGTTTTAATTTAGGAATATATACAGAAAATATACATTTTATGTTTCCTTATCTCCCTTTCCCTCTCCTCCCCCCCCCTTCCCCCTTGACTACTTTCCTGAGCTCAGTTTTGTGGTTTAATGCACTTGAGGTTGGAGTATTTCTAAAATTGATTATTAGTTTTGTTCATCTTCATTTCACATGCATACATTCACCTTTTAAATATGTAATATATTCATTTATTTATTTGTCTACATTTACTCATTGTTTATATATATTTATCAGTAATTTTAATGTTTTCATCAACATCTTCTATGAGTTTTTAATTATAATGTTCATGAATTTCCTATATTTTTTAAATGGAATACTGTATATCAGCCATTTGAGCTTGAACATAAGAAATAGAGTTTGCTTATTGCATTCATCTTGCAAAGGTTCTGAATATTCCTTTTAAATCAGAGTTTCATTTATTCATTTAATCAATCAATTTATTCATTATGTCCAATTATGACTAAATGTTTAAATGACTTGAATTAATGTAGAGAGTATATAAGCACACTGTTTTAGTGAAATGTTTATGGTCTGAGGAAGCGTATCAGAGGATACGCGAAAACGTTTACCTTTAATAAAATTCTGCCTTTGTTTTATTAAGTCGTGGTGAGTCCGAAGTTTGTTTGTGTTACATTTTCAGTGAATTTAACTAAGGACTCCTTAGCTGAAGTGGTCTATCGTTTTTTGCCTTCACTAATCTTAGTTTGTTTACCTCTGTAATCTTCATGCAATCTATGTGTGTATATTAATCTTTGTTGTATATGTATTAGGAGCTTTTCTCCCCATGACTCCATTGAAAACGGGTTCTTCAGGCCCAATGAACTATCCTGGTTAAACAACTACAAATAAATAAAAAATAAAAATAAATAAAATTCTGAAACCATATTACACTGACATAAACCTCTTATTTAACATCTGAGAATATATTTCGTCTATTACCAGCCATTAAACACTACTCTTGATCACATTATTGGCATATATTTACATGGAAATTTCTTAACAGAGGATGCCTAATGCCAATTAAACTGACTAAAATTAATAAAAATAATGTTATATACTGTTGGAGGTGTTTCCAAGAATGCAATGCTGATTAGATATATGATTTTTTTTTAGTTTTCTTGTCTAACTCAGTTTTGGTATGATGTTTATGATTTTTTGAAAGCTTTATTCTCTGGCACATTTTTTATCTAGATCTGCCATTTTATTTAATGTAAATGATGAACATGGGTTGAAAACCTTCTATTACTATGGACTATTCTTGTTGAAGCAAGGAAAAATATTACCAGAAAATGGAAATTATCTACACCACCATTTTTTGAAGATTTCTTATCCTTCTTAAAATAAACTGCCTTAAGAAAGACCAAAGCAAAAGAACATGGGTTTATCCCAAACTATTTAAAAATAATCCTTGAATGAAAGTAATATCTCTTATTGACTTTTTTCAAAATAATTTTGCCTTTGATGATTGAAAAAAGAAAATTAAAAGAAATATTTTTTTTCTTCTTGGAACTTTAATTTTGTCACCTTTAGAGTACAGGCCTTAGTATATATTGTACACGGTGTGTGTATGCTTATTTTGTGTGTCTTTGTTATTTTACTACTATAATTGTATTATCATTATATCTAAATATTTATTTCTTCGTGAAAAAGACAGTAAACTTTTTTTGAAGGAAGAAAAGGAAAGAATAGCTTGAGGGTGAAATAGGAAGAGGAAAATGCTGAATGATGTAGTGGTCTGTTCAAATTATTAGTGCATTTATGATAGGTGACATGCTTCCATTTTTACCATGCAGATGCTAAGAGAAATAATTGATGACTTTGTTAATAATGGCAGTTGGGATATGTTTAAACATATATGAAAACATCCAAATTCATTCTTTCTTTCTTTCTGTTCCACTATGGTAGAAGTTCAATGTCTATGAGTAATTATTTTGTAAAACGTTAACTTAATAATCATTGAATTCAGTAAGTTGTCAAGATGAGAAAAGTTGTTTCATCCCTAAAAACAACTGGTAAGTTAAAATGGGTAACTAGAAAAATGGAACAGGGTCAGACTTTTATAGGAATTACAAAGTAAGTAAGCCAATTGACCATTAGCCCTTTGTCAATACCACCCATCACAGCATGCCCCAGCTTCCCCTCCCATAATCAAGGGAATGTTCAAGGATGAAAAAGTACTGGTCTGTTTAAAAAATAAGTGAAATTTATTCCATTGATGGGGTATACATTAGGTAATAAATCAGTCACCTCAATGTGCTTTATTTACATTCTGTAGAAAATTCAAATCCTTTGTTTTTTTGTCAGTGGACCCATTTGTCTTGTGAAGATACTTGAGATAAAGGGGGGGTTTTGTCTTTGAAATCAAGAACTACATAGAAGAGTCTATAAGAGAACCAAGACAGAAAGAGACAGAGCTGTGAGACCACAAGGTAGGAAGTATTATTGAAATGTCATATAAATGTTTAGATTTCTCTGCAGAGTTCAGTTATTCGAAAATTACAGAAAAATCGCTTAATCTTATTCTTATTCTGAAAGAATATGCAAGCAAAACTATAAAAATATCATAGAAACTTGGTAGAATAAACATATGCAGACTGTTGTATAATCTAGGCACTGCCTGCATTTATTAGCACTATGCTTATTTATGAATGTCTTACTCTTAAGGTGAACAATATATATTTTTTTATTTTACATTTGTTGACCGGGCTGGTCCAACTGGATATTGAGTCAATTTTCAGTGGAGGCCCGGGAGAAAAGCTCCAAAAATACTTTCTCTGATAAACAGAAATTACAGAGAGTAACACTTTAGTTAATGAGCATTTAAAGTATCAAGTTCTGTCAGGTGCAAAAGTTAGGACATTAACATACTAACAGTCAATTTACTTGAGGACTAAAAATTAGTAGGCAGAAAAGGTGGAAGTACTAGAACTAGATGGAAATGTTAGTCAGGGTTTATGCAGGGGCAGATCCAGGGGGTTCTAAGGAAAGTTTTGAGCTGTGTTTTAAAGCAGTGAGGAGAGGAGATGGAAGAGAGATTGTCAGGAAGATAGTTCCAGGATTTTCCAATAGTGTTAGAGAACAAGGAGCTACCTGCCACGTTGTTGGTTTACAAGTTGCTATGAGGTGTTTGTTAGAAGAACGTAGGCTTTTGAGGTTGCAGTAAGGCGTTATAAGGGAAGTGAGTATAGGGGCATTAGTGGGCTTGTATAGAATTTTTTGGGCTAAGGAGAGTTGATGAAACAAGATCAGATTCTGCAATTCTAGCCATCCTAATTCCTTTAAGTTTTTGCAATGGTGAGTTCTGAAAGTTGAACCGAAGGCAAATCTGGCAATACTATTATAGACAGTAGACAGTTTCTTGAGGTTAGATTTGGAGAGGTTAGTATAAATAGGTGAGGCAAAAAGGAGGGTTGAAACCAGATGGGAGTGGGCAATCGAGGTTCTGGCCAGTGGAGTAAGGAATGGTTTGATTCTATAAAATGAGCCTAGTTTTCTGTTGACTTGTTTTATAGTGTTATTTATGTGAGAATCAAAGGATAGGTTGTTATCTATTTCAACTCCCAGGAGCCTAGTGGAGGGGTCTGGAGATATACTGGTGCCATTATTAGACAGGACTGAGAAGTTGAGAGGGGGGGACTTGCGTGTTGGGGAGAAAAGTAACAATTTTTTTTTTTTAGGGTTTAAGATTAGACATTGTTTATGGAACCAAGTTTCTGCGGTTAGAAAAGTCTGCTGGGTGATAGATTGTAGTTCAGAGGCAGATAAGGCAGAACAGATCAGAGTAGAATCGTCAGCATATTGTATACAGGTAGCTAAGAGAATACTAGTTTGCAGATCATTAATAAAAATATAAAACAGAAGGGGGCCAAAAATAGAGCCTTGTGGAACTCCTAGGGAAATGGGGAGGTGGTTGGATACGTTATTATGCCAGAGTACTGCCTGTTGTCTATTTTGAAGGTAGGAGAGGAACCAGTTTATGGCACTAGAGTCTAAGGCTAATGTTTTCAGTAAATGTATTAGAATCTGGTGATTGACCATATTGAAGGCTTTGGATAGGTCAATGAAGAGAGCAGAGGTGAGGATATTATTGTTCTGATTGTTGTTGATGCAGTCAGTGAAGGAAAGGAGGGCAGAACTGGTGCTATGGAAGGGACGGAAACCATGCTGACAGCTGGATAGGAAGTTGTTAATTTACAGGTGTTTAAGAAGGTGTTTTTGGATACATTTTTCCATTATTTTAGCAAGGGGGGAGAGAAGGGCTATGGGTCAGTAGTTAGAAAGCTCTATTCAGTCACCACCTTTATGTAGGGGAATGATATGTGAGATTTTCCAGATTGAGGGAATGTAGCCTTCGGTAATGGTTCTGTTAATCAGAATGGAAATAGGATAGGCCAATGGTTTGGCAGCAATTTGTAGATATTGGGGGGGGGGGTAGAAGTTCAGCAGATGGGGGGGAGGGTTTAAGTTTGTGGAAAAGAGAGCAGATGAGGGATATGGGTACAGGCTGAAGTTGTAATCGGGGAATAGAAGTGGAAGGGGAGGTGGGCTGAGAAGCTATATTAGGGGATAGTTGTTTAGATAGTGACTGGACAGTTTCAGTGAAGAATGTATTAAAGGCATCAGCTGTTTGTTTTAGGTTGTTATGGGAAGAGTTTAAGGGGTGTGGGGTGTCAGAGTGGCCGGGTTTTAAGAGTCTATTAATCCCTGCCCAAAACATTTGTGGGTTTAGTTGGTTAGTTTGTTGTAGGTGGCAGGAGTAATTTCTTTTGTCTAGAAGTACGGCTTTTTTTGTAATGTTTCTTATTTGTCTAAATTTAAGATGGTCGCTGGGATCTTTGGTGCTATGGTATTTGGTCCAAAGTTTATTTTTCATAATTATTTTATGCCGTGTGTCTTTTGAGAGCCAAGGGGCTTGTTTTGAACGAATTCTGACAGATCTTAAAGGGGCATGAGAGTCTAGTATAGATAGGAATTTTGAGTTGAAGTATGCAACAGTGTCATCTAGTGGCAGAAGTTTAAGAGGAGACCAATTTGTAGTTTGTAATTCAGCAAGGAAGGATTCAGGGTTCTGATTTGTTTAAATTTAGTAAGGTGAGGAGTAGGGCTTTTATGGCTTATTAAATAGGTGAGGGCATGGTCACTTAAGTCATCAGGTAGAGTTCCTACTATGTAATTTTGATCACGACTGTTAATCAGAATCCAATCCAATATGCTTTCTTTATTGTTAGATTTGTTTGTTCTGGTTGGGGTAAAGTGTTTTAATTTACGGGGTAAAATGTTTTAATTTATTTAGTGCTTCACTTGCTGTCTAATATAAGAAACAAGGATCCATGTACTTAGCACCCTATGCTGGGTACTAAGTTAACCTAATATAGTTTAATATAGTTAAATTCCATTGTTAGCTATAAATTTATAATATACAATTAATTAACTTTGTTTTGAAATTATGAGTTGACTAAACACCTCCTTGCCTTCTGTTTACAACCAGATAGCCTAGTTATTTTAGAAATAGTACTCTGCCTAATTTTAAAGATAAGTGTATACTTATGCCCTCTCTACTGTCTCCATGTGAGCCATAGAAATAACGGCCTAAGTTGGAGGCTTGACTCTCATCTAAAGATACACACAGTACATGGGAATTTGTCTGCATCCACACCCATTTTACTTCTGCATTGTTTGTTTTTGTGTCTTTCAGCTTTTCCTGATTAGGGGTCGCCACAGCGGAACTTCGGTCCGCTAATGATTGGCAGTAGAGTTTTACATGCTGGCTTGCCAGGCCTAACGCACAACCTTCAACGAAGGAACACCCATTCACGCATGTCGCCACACGGAAGACGCTCTAACTGAGAATCAAATGGGCAACATCTAACTGTGAAGTGACAACGCTACCTCAGCACCACCACTGCAGTCATCTAAAACAAGTTGTTTATAGCAGAAGTTCTTGAGAAGTCTCTTTTCAAGCCTCACATGCCTACAAAGCAAAAGGTTGACTCTGTAACCCCTTAGCAAGATAATATAACCTCATATTCCACCTTCACCACCACCTGACACAAGCTCTACTCAGACAAGTTATCATACCAGGCCATCCAAACCCTTAAGGCTTCATTAGTCACACAATGAATCAGACTGTAACTATGAACTGTATGTTCCTACGAAGAAATGCCTCTCAACTGTACAATGCAATGCTCCATTGCCAGTCAGTTTTAACTCCGACCTCATCACTAGTGTGAATTATTTGCAATGTTTGCTGTATTACTTGTAAATGTCTTGCTCAAAACTGCAACCCTTGTATAAACTATTGTAACCTAGATTGCTATTGGAGCTTTTCTCCCCGGGACTCCATTGAAAACGGGTTCAAATGGCCCAATGGACTATCCTGGTATACCAACTGCAAATAAAATGAATAAAAGAAATAAATAAAAAATTAGTCATCTGTAACACAAATAAATGTCTTAGTCATAGATGACTTCATAATGAGCCATTGAGAATCTCTACTCATCAGGGCTGGAAAAGATATGGCGACAATGAGCTTCTCTCAGGAGTCAGAATACAGCAGGTGTCTAGGCTTTTCAAGTCACTTTTCTACAAAAGCACCCAGAATGTGGTCATTTTTTGGATAAATGTACATGATTTGAGAAGCTCATTCCTAGACTATATTGCGAAGTGCATAACAGAGCTTTTAGAGTATATATATATATATCTATATATCTATATATATATATATATATATATATATATATATATATATATATATATATATATATGTATGTGTGTCTGTGTGTGTCTATCTTCTTTCGGCTTTTTCCGGTTAGGGATCACCACAGCGTATCACCTGTCCACTCATTATTGGCAGTGGAGTCTTACGGTGTCGAGTTGCCAGCTCGGCACCCAACCTTCCACTGAAGGCACACACATGCACACACTCACAACTAGGGCCAATTTGGAGTGTCCAATTGACCTACAGCATGTCTTTGGGATGTGGGTGGAAACCGGAGCACCCGGAGGAAACCCACACGACCACAGGGAGGACATGCAGACTCCGTACAGAAGGCACCCCAGCCGAGGATTGAACTGGAGAACCTCTGGCTGTGAGGTGACAATGCTAAACAATGCACCACCGCTGGTATAAGGACAGCATTGCACAGCAGCCTACCTTCAATGACAAATGTCTGTCAGTATAAGCAAAAGATTATCAATTTCAACAACTAGTTTAGCTACTAGTATCATTCTAGTGGGATCTTATGTATGTAAACTTGAAGGGAGAGGGTTGACTTGTCCTACCTGTTCTGTCAGTGAAGGCCTGAACCTCTCACTTCAAGGTATTTGCATACTGGCCAAGAGTTTCTTTACCCCATGGTGTTTTTTAAGGAATCCAAACTTGCTTTATCTACCACCCTAGTCAAACAAAACCATGACCGTTTAAGGATGATAGTGCTCAATAGCAGAAATCTGAATATGAAGTTGCCAACTTTAGAAACTTTCATAACCTTAAAAACATAAACATATGCTTAATTATGGTCACAGTGCAGTGATAATGCATGGGTTCATAAGTTCATAGTAGGTTACCAGGCTAGCCTTAGAGCCTTTATAAGCCTAGCCATGTTAATCCTGAGTTGCCTCAATTGTCCCTGGTTAGACGGACATAATTTACAGATCAGCACTGACTACCCCTGCCCATAAGGGACATGGGGGTCTATATCACTACATTGACAGCTAAAAACACTGAACACCCTTACCTCGACACTGCTTAACCGAAAGCAGGAAATGTCAAATGGCCAAAACAGTGATTTTTTTTCCCCAGAGAAAAAAATTGTTGGGCCAAAAAAAAAAAAAAAAAACAACAGACAAAATAAAGTGGGGGGCTTCACCCCACACATTCCCCAATGGGGGGGTTCTGCTCCCCACACTCCCACTACTTAAATATACCTATTCCAAGATTGCATTACAGTTGAGGAAAAGGCAAATTCCGGACAATGGCCCAGCAATTTTTTTCCCTGGGAAAATAGCTGTTCTGGCCATTCGACATTCCCTGCTTTCAGTAAAGCAGTGTCACAGTAAGGGTGTTCAGTGTTTTTAGGTGTCAGTCTTCTGCTATAGACCCAGGACATGGATGTCACCCCCCCCCCCCCCAAGGGTGAATTTGTGGTCATCCATCCATGTGTTCAGGTTGCACTTGAAAAGATTATTGAAGAACTCTGCTTCACATGAATTGGAATTTTATTCCAGAGCAGTTGCAGCCTCTGGGAGACATACCTGTCTCTCCAGCATGTTCTGTTAATGTCACTGGCAAAGTTGAGATCCCTAGAACAAGTGGCTCTAGTGCCATTTGACTTGTGGATGTGCGGCATTTCCATCAGGTGTAGGTCAGAGACTGCCCTGTAGGCCACAGACAGGTTGCCTCTCAGTAGCCTATATGATACAGAGTACAGTGACAGGACTTTCAGTCTATCCATGTAGGTCATGGTTTGGAGGCCCTGTATCTTAGTGATAAAGATCTGTTATCTGTCCAGTTTCTGCAGGTGTCTGGTGAGATACATGCAGAAGGGAACATTTCAGTCTATTAACGGTCTGATTAGTGTCGAGTAAAGTGGGGTTATAACATCCTTAGACCTGGACATGATGCCGTTACTTATGAGATGGACAATGTAGAAGGCTTTCCTTACCATTGTAGAAACCTAGTGGTCAAAGTTCAGATTGCTGTTGACCTGTGTTCCCAGATCTTGCACCACTGGGTTTGAAATTAGAGGAATGCTGTCAGTCTTGTAATTAGTGGAGAATTCCACTTTGCCAAATGAGATAATAGTGTACTTTTTTTGAATTTAGTTTTAGACCATGACTTTGGCACCAGTCATTTGTCTGTGTTAGCTCCTCCTATAATACGTTAACATAATTGGTGGACTCAGTGATTGCACATAGTTTACAATCATCAGCGAACTAAGCAAACCAAAGGCCATCTACTTCAGCCTGGACTTCTGAGAAATAGATTGCAAATAGTAAAGGGCCCAGAACAGATCCTTGCTGTACGCCACTGGTGACAGGTCTACTGGTAGAGGTGGTGTCATCACCTTTGACAGTATGTGTTCTGTTGGTGAGCCAATTAGCTACCCGTCTAGTGATGTAAGGGTTAAAACCTACCTGGGAGAGTTTTTCAATGATACCTGAGTGGGGGATTGTGTCAAAGGCTTTGGCTAAGTCTAGATAGGCTGTATGTACTGTCTTTCTTTCATCCAGGGCTTTGGTGACTTTCTTGAAGAAGCCTACCAAGTGCGATAAACACAATCTACCCTTAACAAAGCCAAACTTGGTTGGGTCTAGAGTTTGAAGGTTGCCTATGTCTTTGTTGACAAGGTCCATGATGATTCTTTTCATGGCATTGCAAAAATGTGGCTGGTTAGACTTATGGGTCTATAGTTCCCAGGGTCGGTTGATTGCCCCCCTTCATTCTAGGGGATTACTGTTGCTGTTCTTCATTTTGCTGGTGCAAAGCCAGTTCTCAGGCTATGGTTAAAGAGAATGGCAAGTGGGTCAGCAAAGTCCTGTTTTAGATTGTTTAGTAAGCAATCTGGGATGCTATCTGGTCCCGTTGAGGCCAGGTTTTGGCCTTGGTGAGTGCAGATATGATGATCTCTAGAGATACTAGGTAGAGAACTGGTGTCAGATATGCTTTGGGGTATGGCTGGAGGGAATGGGGGGGGGGTCAAAATTTGCACCATATCTTTCCGCTAACATGTTGGCAATTTCTTCCAGTATAGTGTGAGTGGTACCATCTACTACCAATTCAGCACATAGCTAGACACTCCCTTTTAGATTTCAGTTGTAGTTAAAGAATGCCTTATGCTTGTCCTTGGCTAGAAATGCTATTTTAACTTCTTAATTAGCTTTAGAGGACTTTGCAAGGCTTCTGATTTGCTTGTCAACCTGTGCAGAGAATTCTTCCTCTGCAGAGGTAATTGTCTCTTGTTCTTGGACATGAGTTTCTTCCTTTTTTAATACAATCTGTTTCTACTAGAAACCTACTATAATGGCTTGTTTTTCTGGGAGAGCCTGGTTTTAATCTGATCAGGTACAACTGTACCACTGCTAATATGATTATACAGGGCAGTTGTGTATATCTCTGCATAGGAGTCATCATTGCCTGTGACTGCAGGAGAAGTTCCTTAGTTTTTTTTTTTTGCTCCTTTCTTCGTGTGGGGTCCAATAGTTACTTGAAATGAGACTGATTTATGGTCTGACCTTAATAGGGTGGGCATCACACAAGGGGGCACTGCAGTGACCACCCATGTTGGTGAGTACTACGTCAAGGACATTAGAGCCCCTTATGGGTGCGCAGACTATCTGTTCCAGAGAACTTGCATTGACAAAGTTGAAGAAACTCTGGGCGAGCATATTTGAGCTCATATATGGTACCCAGTCAATGGAGGGATAATTGAAATCTTCCATGACTAAGGTGTTGGGCTGTATGGTGAGTGACTCCAGTAAGTCCAGGTAGGCACTGTGCTTTTCTTGGTTCATGGAGTGGGACCTATAGCTAGCAATGATGTGGTAGGGTGTTTTCTCTATAATTATTTGGGCATGGAGTAGTTAGAGGAAGTTGTACTGGTTAACCAGTTTGAGGTGCACTTGGCTTTCATGAAGATGGATACACCTCCACCTTTGGTTCTTTTATTCCTATTCTGAGGTCTGAATGTGTGGAAGGCATTGTAGCCTTGCACAGCTGGGATGCCCTCTGTGACCTTGAACCATGTTTCAGTGACTGCACAGACATCAGCATCTTCCAAGCTGAGGAGTGCTTTCAGGGAGTGCAGTTTCATTAGACTCCTAGCATTAAGCAGCAGAGCCTCGAGGTTGTCTCGACTGGATTTTGCTATGTCTGAAATTTTGTCATTTGGACATTGCATAAAAAGACACAACTGGGGAGGCAAACACCTTAGCCAGTATGCAAAAGCCTAGGGGAGTTAGAGGAAGACCATCTCTGGCAAAGCAGCATGGCCTGTTGACCATGTATTCCCAGGCTGACAAATACTGTATCCCAATGGAATGACACCAGAAGCTAAGCCAATTGATGCAGTCAATCATTTTTTGTTTATATTGTGGCATCATCTTGAGTGAAGGTGGAATGCTGCTTAGGGCTAGGGTCATACCTACCCGGAACATGTAATCTGAGAGTTCAGTCATGTCTCTCTTCATATTATCCAGGGAGGTACTCTACAAGTCATTCACCCCAATGTGGAGTATAACAGAGTCATAACAGTACTTCTTGTTGTGTGACTTGAGTGCATGCCTGATCTGATGGAGCCAGGCACCTGATAGGCAGCTGACTGTGACCTTCTCCTTGTCCAGCCTAGTGAGGGGGACATCTGTGTATCTCACTATGGAGTCTCCTATAACCAAGGTATTAGGTGTGGAGGGGGTTTTGCCATAAGGGATTATTTGTTGAAACACTGATATGTGTGTTATGTGCAGTGGTTTCTATACATGTTGAGGTGTGTGCAGATCATCTGTGCTTGGGAGGTCTCTGATCTTTTGGTAGGCTTCTAGTGAGTACCTCTACGTATGTGGGTTTATGTGTCCTAAACTTGTATGAGAGGTGAAGTGCATGAGCTGACAACCTGTTTAATATTTTGTTTATTGTTAAGTGAGAAGATTGTTTCCAAATTTATAGTGTAATTACAGCTCTCACATATGGGAGGCATATGTTTGTTTCAGGACTAAGTGGTTGCCAGTATACATGAGGCAATTACTACATTGCCTCAGAATGCCTAAGTCAGTCAGGCTGGCCGGAGAAATGGTGGGAAGGTGACCATCCATAATGGCAGGTTTATACCGTAGTACTGTTGGTGAGTGGGTAAGTTAGATCAGTTTATGATGTAGGAATAAAAGAGGGGCTTATTCTGTTAACAGTTTACAATGAAGAGCTGTGGTGAAGCTACTCAGTGTGCAGTTGAGTTACCTCAGAGCAACAGGGGACTTGGGAGTCTTCTACTGACAGACATCTAGGGAAAATTTAAGTTTCCAGGTGTTTGGATCTATACAGGACAATGCTAACCCCCACTGTGCAATGCTCAGCTATGTTCAAAAGTGAGGCTTAAATAGAGGCAAAATTCAACAATTTTAAAACAAACTACCAATGGGAATGCCCCAAGCTGAGCCTTTCTCCAGTAATCCCCACCTCAGATGGAACTTGAGCTGCACACGTCTGCCACAAAGGTGCATGGAGACCCTTTTAATGTAAGATCGCTGGTTTAGAGCACAGTGATACCATACAGTCTAGATTCAGCTAGTCTGAATCTAGCCTATGCTATATAAGGCAGCAGTACAGAATTTCAAAGTGCAGAACCAAAAATGCAGATACGTTCAGCAAAAATGAAGCAGCAATTCCCTGGTCCATATAATTTTCAATGCTCACCACACTTTATGACTCTGTACTCCATTTGTTTGCATAATGAGTGGTGGTGTGTCCATATACCTCCACATCTTCATGAGGTATATGGGTACAGCTACATAATGATCATAAAACCCTTTTATATCCTAGTAACTATAAGTAATACCCCTTACCACTCCCTTAGCAAATATATAACACTCTCTACATCACTCACAACTCACGATGCATATCTGAATAAGTCAAAGTCCCTTAATATCAAATCAAACACTATCATATTTGGAAATTTAAATTTTCAGTATATTTCCTGGATTAATTGCAATAGTACAAAATATGGTTAGCACTTAGTGCACTTCATTAGGGCAAAGGCATTAGACCAGTTTGCATGTTTACCAATGAGATGATCAAATATATTTGACCTGATCACTGGAAACGTAGCACTGCTACGCTCAGCAGCTATAATTACAGTCTTCAAGTGAGGATCTGACCATCAAATAATGGTCATAATACTAGACTCCATTTCAAAAGACCCACACAAGCCCTAGCAATGTCAGCAACTTCTCTGAGGCAAATTTACTTCAATTAAATTACCTAGAGAGGCTCAAGTGTCTCCTCCCTTTGAAAACTGCAGAAAATTTTGTTGTACACATGGAGGGGTTCTATGCTCGTTTCAATACCTGCATTAAGAAAGCAGTTTCAGTCCATAACAAACCTAGTGACAGCTTAGGAATAAACCAATTAGGTGTACCTCAAGCATCAACAGGCTCTGTAACAAGAAAATCAAACTTCTCTCCCATAGTAGCAAACTGATAATACTACACCTCAAAATAAAACTGAGACGTTTAAACAAATGTCTTACAAACAAAATTAAATCTACAAAAGCCAAGTATGAACTCATAATTACAGACTCCATCAACACCAATCGCACACCATTCATCAATTATATTAGAAAGTTTAGAAACAATACCCAGCACTGCTCTAAATGTATACAAAATGGCTTCAGCTACTATGCCCATGAAAACACACTTGAAATATAAGCAGTCGCATCAATTTGAAGCATTTCCACCCATGTGCACCTTGTCTACAAAAGCTTCACCCTTTATTTTTCTTCCAATCAAACATCACTCTGGAATAAGTCCAAAAGTTTCTCATGGAGATGAAAAGTAGTGGTTTAATGGGATTGATCCGTGTGTTGGGATTTTTCCTCTCCATTATGAAATATTGCATTGCTGACCTGCTCCACAATCTATCCAACCTTGGTTTCTCATCTGGCTTTTCACATACTAAAGAAAGGCTTAACCATTAATCAGGATGACCTAGGCCTCTAAGTCACACAAGTCTTATTTGTACGACAATGGAACACATCATTATATACTTCATTAACATGGACAGTGTCAGCTTAAAGTTATCTACCAAAGCTTGTGAAGGCTTGTGAAGAGTAGATTATATCTTGTTAACCTGGTTGACATCTATGAAAAAGTCACTGAGGCCTTGGTTGAGGGCAAGTCAGTAAACACACTTTACCTCAACCTAGAATATATTGTTGATACCATTCCTCATTCAAACATTAAAGACAAAGTCATGAAGCTAAATGGAAACACATGCACTACCTGATAAATAGCAAACTGACTCAAAGACAGAAAACAGAAAACAAAATTGAGACTGGGAGCATAGACTCCATGAAAGGGCTGACTACCTCTGTTGCATCACAGTGTTAAGTACAGGGGCCATTCTTGTTTGGACGTTATCTCTCTGAGCCATTCTTGTTTGGTATTTATTTACCTGACTCTATCAAAGTTGATGTCAGAGGCCAATGACTAACTAATTTCACTAATCACTGTAAACACTGAATCATCATCAACTCTTCTGGGGACTCCCAGAGTCTACAAAAAGGTTTAACATGCACAAATACATGGTGCTACAAGCACAGCATCATGCTAAATGCCAGAAAGTCTTGTATCATACCCTTAGGAAAACATAAATACTGTTGCTTCTACCATAGTAATGACAACATCTCTATACAGTCAACAAAGATTGGGGTACATTTTTTGACAATGAGCTCTTCTTTGACCCATGTGTAGCCAGTTGTTGTTAGTTAAGCTTTCTGTTCAGCCTGGATGATTACTAAGATTATTGCCTTCAGGGCCAAGGATGTCATTCTACCTCTCTGCTCCTCTCTCAGGAGGCACATGATTGAATACAATGCACCTTTTGGGATGCACCTGTCTAGAATCATGATCTAACTTGTAAGAACCCCATTTATTCTTAACAAAGAATCAAGGGCCTGAATAACATTACTAATGTTGAACACCTTAAAGCTCTATCTATGGTCTTTGACTCATACAGTCTCCTTATGGACAACTTCTAATTGGCCTACAAGGTTTCAAATAATCATCTCCTCAAAGAACTCCTTTACATGTGCAAAACTGAAAACAAAACAAGCACATGCATTAAAGACCTCAGCCTTCATTTTGATATAAACTTTACCTGTTGATGTGATAGATACATCACTAAAAGAATCCACTCCTCTGGAACAGACTCCCTTTTTTACTGAATATAGTAGCTACCCCACCCTCTCCAAGCACAACTTGGATAAGTAGAAGAATAGCAGCAAATACACTCCAGAGCTCACTCCACAAACTCTCATGGATAGGAGAAGTAAATAATCTGAATTTTAGTTTCTAGGCTATAAATGACTTTTGTAATCAACTGCCTGATAACAACCATGTGAGCTAATAAGCTCATAAGGAAAATCCATCTATGTCTGATGTTGCATTAATGAATACATATGTATGAAATTTAAACACATACATATCTCATTTAAACAGTCTAAATTATGAGTTACAAATTATGAAGTGTGTTTTTTTAGCATCAGATTTTGTAAAACCTGCAAAATGAAAGTTCACCTATGGTGACTTTCTGATTTAAAAGCCTACTTCATGTTGATTTACTGCCTGTATTTATATGGTAAGATTATTCATGAATGTCAGCTTTGTGCAGTTCTGATCATTCAATGATTATACATTCTCTTGGCATTATATATCTATTTTATACTAACTGTGAATGCTACACAGTCAAACATGAGATGACAGAAGTTGAAATATCAAAAAGATTTTGAAGTGATGTGAACTGAGTACAAGGGTAATTTGACTGACTAGACGGAGAAAGATTAATAGAGGTATTGCAAGCTCACCTAGTTGGTATTTACTGAGAGGATCAGATTTAATATCAAATATAAAGTACAGTTGTGCAAAATCTTACCATAACAGTAGATGTCCTTTCCTTCACTGTTGCAGTATTCTTAACCTTTGGAGATTCCCTGCCTCAGCAGCCTGATGTCCGGCAAGTATACAAAAGCCTACTGTTGCTAAGGTACACTGTACGTCACATGTATGCTCCTCGCATAGCATATGGCATAAAGGTGACATCTGGATGTACCGTCCTCAGAATTGATAGCTCCAGTAGGAAGGCAAGTCCAAAGAAAACCAAGATGTAACCAGTACATCCAGGAGGGAAATGAACCAGGAGGAAGAGGGTGGGAGTGAATATTGCAACAGCAAAGGAAAGGACAGCTACTATTGTGGTAAGATTTTACACAACTGTACTATGTCCTTCCATTTATTGGTTGCAGTATTCTTAACCTTTGGGAGAGAGCCAAAGCTCAAGAAGAAACTTGGGAAGAGGAAAGACCAGCAGAGCCCTCTAGGAAGCCATGAAGGATGGCCTTAGCAAAACCAGCTCTGGCTCTGGAGATTCCATCCAACTTGTAGTGCTTGTTAAAAGTATGCACAAAAGACCAGGTAGCTGCTACAAGAAAAGAGTTAGCATCTAACCCCTTGAAAAAAAGCACCAGAAGAAGCCACAGTTCTAGTAGAATGAGCCTTTACATTAAAAGGGAAGCTCTTACCATGAAAAGTATAACAAAAAATAGCCTTATAGATCTAAGAAGAAATAGTTTGCTTGGATACAGACAAACTTGGGGACCTAAGAAGAAAGGAAACAAACAACTGATCAGATTTTCTAATAGACTTAGTCTTACCCAAATATAATCTGAGTTGTCTATGCACATATAAAGTATGCAGCATCCTCTCACTGGCAGATTGCGGAGAGGGGAAAAAGTAGGCAAATGAATAGACTGATAAGTGACAACTCATTGACAACCTTGGGCATAAAAGAAGGATTAGTACGCAAGTACACCTTGTCCTTATGAAACACCAAAAAAGGAGGACTAGCCATAAGAGTTTGAAGCTCAGACACCATCTGGCAGAAGTAAGGTCCAACAAAAGAAGAGTCTTCCAAAAGCAATGCTGCAAGGAAGCTGAAGAAGCAGGCTGAAAAGGAGCCTGAGTCAACTTCTCCAAAACAAAACAAAACTAAGATCCCAGGGAGGAGGATCAGTCTTCCTTGGAGACCTAATATGAAGGACACCTTTAAGAAACTGTTTTGCTTCAAATCTAAAGCTAAAGGAGGAGATACAGGCAGACAAGTAGAGATAGCTGAGAAGTGGGTCTTAACAGAAGAATAGGTCAAACCAGCATTGAGCAATTCACACAAATAAGAAAGAACCAAAGGGACACCCGCAGTAAGTGGAACCGTGTTATGAGAGGCACACCAAACAGAAAGCCTCTTCCATTTGGATAAGAAGGATGTCCTAGTATTAGTTTTCCTTGCCTCCTGCAGACCCTAAGCACATACTCTGAAAAATGTTGCTATGTGGAATCAAATTCCTGACACCCACAGTGTCACTTGAAGAGTGAACAGATGGGGATGGATGAGAGATCACTTGTCTTGTGTGATTAGGTCCACCCTTTGAGCTAACCTGTGATGATTGCCCTTGGCAAAATGCAGAAGAAGATGGAACCGATGCTGTCTCAGCCAAAAGGGAGTCACTAAAAAATGTTGGCAGTGTCCTGTTGAATTTTGAACAGGACTTTTGGAATTGGAGGAATGGGAGGGAAGTTATAAAGAAACATCCCCTTCCAAGAAAACGAAAGGGCATCCACCTTTCACACTAAAGGACCTGAGACTCTGTCACAAAATAGAGGAAGTTGTCTGTTCAGAGAGAAGGCAAATAGATCTATTTGAGGATTACCACATTGATGGCAAAGTCCAGAAACACATCTTTGTGAAGCGTTCATTCTTGGGATTGAGTTAAGAACCTGCTCAGAGTGTCTTCCAAAATGTTTTGACTTGAGGGAATGTGAACTGCCTGAAGAGTTATTTGATAGTAGACAGAAAGATCCCATACCAGGAGTGCCAATGGACAAAGATGGTAAGATCTTGTTCCCTCCTGTTTGTTTATATACCACAGCACTGTGGTATTGTCTGTGAATACCTTGAGAGGTCCTGGGTAGAAAATAGGATGAAAAGCCTGAAGAGCCAGCAGGAGTGCACTCATCTCTTTGAGGTTGATGTGCTCCTTCTGTTGAAGAGGCAGCCACTCCTCTGGTAGCTTTAGGGAGCCAAAAGCTGCTCCCCATCCCATGTCTGAAGCATCTGCGAACAGTTCCTGAGGTGGAAGAGGAAGATGAAAAGGGAACCCTGGGCTTAGAGACAACTGCTGTATCCACCAGAGAAGTTCCTTCTTGAGACAAGGAAGAAGAGGAACTACAAAGTCTAGAGGATGTGCATGTTGAAGCTAAACTGCCTTCAGAAAGCACTGAAACTTTTCCATGTGGAGTTTGGCCAGTGGGAGAATAGGGATGGTTGATGCCATGAATTTCAGAGCTCACAGAAACTTCCTGGCTGTAATGAAGGCCAGAGGAAGGAGAGTTTGAAAAAAGAAGATGAGAGTTAAGGCCTTGGGAGGAGGCTGGGATTCTAGCATAGGCACTGTCTGAATCTTGTAACCCAGAAAGACATGATTCTTAGAAAGAGTCAGAGAAAACGTTTTGAAGTTTATTGTGAACTCTGAGCTCTATAGAAGGGAAATGGCAAAATGAAGATTTTACAACAGAATCTCTGGAGAAGAGACCTGAATCAGTACTTCATCCAAGTAAGGAAATACTTGTATCCCCTGAAGCCTACAAAAAGCAATCACAGGAGTGAGGCATTTGGTGAATACCCTTGGGGCAGTAGAAAGGCCAAAGGGTAAAGGAGAAAACTGAAAATGCCAGGAAGCAACAGAGAAAAGAAAAAACGTCCTGAAAAGGGGATGGATTGGAATATGAAGATAAGCATACTTGAGATCCAAAGACACCATATTGGCCTGAGGAAGCAAACAAGGAAACAGAGTCTGAAGGGACAACATTGAAAAAGTAGGCACCTTCAGAAAAGTGTTTAGATGAGAGAAGTCTAGAACTGGTCTTCAAGTACTTTCTTTTCAGGAACTAGAAGCATTCTGGAGTAAACCCCCTCCCCCCTTTGGGACACAGGCACCTCTTGAATGGTACCCTGAGTCAAAAGTTCTCAAAGGTCTCAAAGTACCTCTGGGGAAAGAAAGGTAGTTGTTCCCAAGGAGGTTAAGGATTACCCATAAAAGGGGAACAGGATTTCCACATCATGAAATACTTCTGGTGAATAATGGACAGAACCCAAGAATCCTGGGTAATCTGAAGCCAAACAGAAAGAGCGATAGAAGGGCAAAGAGAAAGAGGAACATGGCTGAGAAGTGACGAATAGTCAGACAGCACCTGGTTTATCTGGAAAGGTAAATTTCTGAGTTCCTGAAGTCTGAGTAGCCTTAGCAGGAGGAGCCAATTTGCCACTCTTCTTGCCCTTATTTGGAGGGTGAGATTGCCTGTGAACATGCCCATGTTTACACTTATCAAGGGTATCAGAACCTGTCAGAGATTTGGGATGTGTGGCTAGGCGTAAAAAGGCCCTTGTGGTCATTAGCCTAGTAAACACCTATGAACAAAGGCAGGCTTATTGGGGTAATTTCTTTTAAATTTAAGAACAGGAAAGACAAATACATGTTTGAGTTCCTGTAAGACCTTCCTCTTTATCCAGACTGGACTTAAAGAACCCAGCAGCAGCCTCCCAAACAAGAGTTTATTTTCAAGAGAGGTATCCATCAACTTAGCCTTAATATCATTAGGAAATAGTTGAAGTCAAAGCCAAGAATGCCTCTTCATCACTAGCCCAAAATCAGCAACCCTAGAAGAGGCACCTGCTGCATCATAACTACACTTAATGGAATGATGAACCACCTGTGAGGAAGTCCCTAACAGGGAAAGGGTAGATGTTTTACCCTCAGAGACTGGGAGATCAGAAATAACCTGACAAACCTGAGAAAGTAGAGCCAACGCATACCTAGGCATACAGATCTGATAATTAATAGCTCTAAAAGCCAAGGTGGCCAGGTGTAAAATTTCTTATCTAGCCTTTTCATGGTTCTGCTATCTTTATCATAAGGCAGTAACTTGGATGAAGGAAGCAAATGAGAACCTTTCATTGGCTACAGACACCACTGAGGGGTTAGCAGCAGGACATATGTACAAAACGTTACAGTCTTCAGGCACCCTATAAAACCTATCAGGCTTCTTGGAAGCAAGGGGCACAGAATCAGAAGCTTTAGAGGCACTGGAAACTGCACTAACAAAGCAGTCAAAGCAGGAAGAATAGCAGTTCCAGAGATTCCATATGCAGCAACTCATAGTACCTCTTATGGATTTGAGAGACCTGAGTACAATCCCTATTTAAGAAAATCCATCACCCTAGAGATTGTGTCCCTAAAATAAATGTCTTCAAAGGAAGTATCTGGACAGTAAGATTCCTCTTCCTCTGTCACATAGTTCAAAGGTGGAGGAATTTGGGAAGAGTAAGCAAAGGATTCCTCATTAGAATCCAACTCCTCCTCAGAGAAATCCTGTTCCCTGGGCCTTTGAAGAAGAGTAGAGGACCAAGGGAGATCTGGAACAGAAACACCCTGAAGAGGTTTTAGTGTCATCAAAGCATTAAACAAACCATGAGTGAAGGCCAGCCACTCACTCTGTGGATCCCTAGGAGCAGGAGAGACATGTTTAGTTTTTTTGTTTTCTCTTTAATGGGATGTCTGCCCTGTAAAACACATATGGCTCTGACCCAAGATGGCATTCAACTACCGTAGTCTGGACTTCTTCCCTTAATAAAATCTAAGGAACACCCTAAGCCCCTCAGAAATAATCAACCATGGTTTCCCCTGACTGTCCAAAATGGACATCTGCAAAGCCTCATTGGACATGCTGTAAGCCATTTCCCTGCCAGCCTTCAACCAGATCACAGCAGAGAAATCCAACAACAAAGCCGGGCAAACCTCTGGGTTCTCACTGACCTCAGGAGTAATGGCTGGCAGAGGCTGGACAGTGGAAGATTCTGGCTCTGGTTTCTTAACCCTTTTCTTCCCTAACAGTTGACCCTCAGTTTGGGAAGTTCCTACAATAGTATCCTGAGTGAGATACTGGAGTCACTGATTCTCTAGATACATGGCTAGGGAAGATAGTCTACTATGCAGAGTCTTCTGTTCAAAACCCTGACAAATGGTGCAAGACTTAAGGTTGTGAGAAGCATCTAGGCAAAATAAATGATGTTTATGGGGAATCTATCTCTTGTACTAGCAGTTACCCTTCCTGGATGACATTAACCCCAGAAGCAACTATAAGTCAAGAAAAAACAAAACCCCAGTGGGGCACTTATCTGCAACAGCTCAGAGACCAGCAAATAGGATGTATGCATGTGGAAAAACTATGGAGAGGTGTTTGGACTGGCTGCAAGGATGTAGGCATTCAGACTGATGATTGAAAGATGAGTTCAGGCTGGTGGCAAAGAGATTCTGAGGATGGTACATCCAGATGTCACCTCTATGCCCTATGCTATGCAAGAAGCATACATATGGCATACAGCATGCCTTAAAGCAACAGTAGGCTTTTGTATACTGGTCGGATGCCAGGCTGCCAAGTTTGGGAATCCCCAAAGGTTGAGTACTGCAACCAGTGAATGGTAGGACATTGATTGTTATTTACAGGACCAGTGAAACCTCCTTGTCCAAATCATAAGTGCTCAGAGAAGAGCTTAATGTGTGTAGAGTTGCCTGTGAGTTGAACAATATGAAAATTAATAAAATAAATTAAAACTATATTGAGACATGTATAGGTCTGAGAAAGCAAACCACAGAGAAAGCTGAGTGTATTGGGTTTGGCCAAGTATGATAAAAGGAAATGTCCTATTAAGCAAACAGGTAGAAGTTTTGGGGAAATACACATTTTTCTAAAGTGTTCAAAATGAAAGAAACATACGTAGAGTCAGAAACTATAAAGTAGAACAATGTCACAAACATGTTTTTTTTTTATGAGCATAGCTTTTGTTAAAGCTATTCACTATGAAAAGATTGTACAATGTAAAAATACAGAAATGTCACAACAACCAGATAATAAGCTATAAATCTGACAAGAAAAGCTAAAGCTCTTAGTTAATATTTGGCTATGCAGTGTTTGCAGTAGATTCTGTCTCAAATGGCTGCTGTACTGGCTTTGCAAAGCAATCTCATCTTGTTGTTATGCAACTCGGTTATGTAAGCTTGTCATCATCTCAAATCAAAGTTAGTAAGGGCTTTTATAGGAAAATGTATGATTCAGTCCCAGACGGTTAATATAGCTAATGTACATCAATACTTGGGTATCCATCTTGTCAAATGCTTGGCAAAGTAAAAAGATTTAAAAACTTGACTGTATGACTGCAGTTTAGATCAGAAAAGTTAAGGTTTGATGAACTAGTTAAAGTCTAAGAATATTTGTTTTCTAGAATGGCTGCTTAACAGAAGTGTACTGTATTCAGAGAAATCATTCAGTGCTATCAGAATTGTATGCTGTTTGTTAAAGTTCCACTAGATTTTGATGCCATATTGAAAGCTGCATGAAGAAAGTAAGTGACAGAAAAACAAGATTGTACAGGAATGTACAACAGAATGGCTACTGGTACAAAGTCAGTCAAAATGTCTGCTTTATAAAGCCATAAAATCTCTGTAAATCTATGAAAAGACAGCATTATCTACTTCATACAGAATCAATGATTTTGGCAAATAAAGCTTGCTGAAGAAAATTCTGTGCTGTGTACTTTTATTTCATGTATTTTAAGGATCGTGTTTTAAAGACTTTAATATGGTATATATTCAGCAACTTAAATTTTCAGAAAGCTATTATACAGAAGGGTATTAAAGGAGTTTCTAGAAGAATTCATGATATTCTTGTATGAAGTCAGACAGGAAAAGAGATCTGCAATTGAGTGAACTAATGATGACTTGTAAAATTGACTTCAGTTTGAATAAAACTAAGGTGACATTAGAATTACATAGTTGAAATGTTTTTGTCACTCTTGATATCTGGACCAGACATTGAGAATATAGAGACAAATGTTTCCTTCTAAGGACAAACAAACTTTCATAAGGTTTATTGGAATGATACTGTCTTCAAAGTGTATTCTATAGCTTTGTGAATTTGCCATTGATATACTGTTGTAACATAATGTATAAAATGACAGGATTACAGAGTAGGGAAAAAAACTTTAGACATGTTTTAAATCAGTAAGCAAGTGAATCATGAAAATACTGGTGCAGTGATTCTGTAAAAAAGGTAAGACTGTTTTTAGTGGGCCCAGAGCTTTTACAGAACACAAGGGGATATGAATTAAATGTACAAAGATGTGTCAGAGAATATGGGAATGAAAATGTCCATGCATAGATTAGGAAGATATGTGCTAGTGGAAGCAGGCTATAAACTATTGTATTGTGTAAGCAAAGAAGCTAAGTTTGTGTGTGGTGATATGTGCTTATTACTTACTGTCTCGTGAATTTTAGCATATGTGCTGCGTGTTTCATTATACACATATGCCATACAAAAATGCAGTTAATTTTACAGTAGCAATAGAATAAAGAGATTTATGTTAAAAATTGGCACATCTTGCTACTACCCTGATAACATCGACCTTTAATACAAAACCTTTGGCATCCCAAAACGTAATTGAATTCATTGAGCAACACACTCCCCGGGATTCATGAACGCTGCGCCAGGCGGATGCATTGCGTAGGCGTTACAATGCCAAATATGGCCGCCGAGCGATTCAGGTACGATCCAATTCCACATGCACTACCGGCGTGCGCCGGATCTGCGCCGCCTCCAGTGTAGGTATGCTAAACACCCCATGTGCGGTGTTGCACCATGCAAATGAAGGCATATAGCGATCCACGAAGTGGCGCAGGCGTAGCATAAGAACGCGGCAATGTAAACCAAAAAAGCGGTTTACATTTTCCCAAACATAACATAGGAGTAATGGAAGGCTGTCAGCGTCAGGTATCACACTGTTGCCATATGCCAATGGCGAAAGACACAGAGAATGTCAAAAGAAAACATGCACAACATGTAAATAATAACATAAATGGTATGTCCACAGAAACTCACAGCAGAACCCCAGGACATGTCTGCGGAAGGTGCTAAACAATGAAATAATATGACAATGTCATAAAAGAGCAGTGTAATACACATCAGCTTCACAGCCACAATACACCATGGTATGCATGGAAAGCCACATCCACGGTGCAAGGGTTGCCAAGGAGTCGCGGCAGTGTTCGGAGCGGTAACTATGAATTAGTAGTCAATGCCATGCAAATGAGGCAGATAATACTGAATCGCAAAACCCCCGCCGGCGTAAGGCTGTACCAAATGGCGCAGCGGTAATACACCGAGGAGTGGCTCAGAGGGAATACATGTCACCTGCAGAGGGATGTGCCACTGTAGGAGGAAGCACATTGGAGCCCAGCAAACCTGGGCTGTACATTGCACATCACAGCTGCAGGACCGGCGTGTGGGGAAATAGTTGAGCTGAGAGCACACAATGCGCGCAGAGGTGCATGTGCACGAGGATGACTACGTTCCCTTAACCCAGTCATGTGGCGCTCGCCCCGCAAACAACATCGGATACAGGAAGGTGATGTTGAGAATATGAGGAAATGCGGAAGCAGTGTAATTGGAGTAGTAATGAGCAATCAACAGTAATCAACCCACGAAGGCCAATTGGCGGCAGCTGACAACTCTGCATGCAGAAACCTGCAAAATGGGATAGGAGAGGCATATGAATGCAAAGAAAGTAGGGGAGGTAGCAGATTGCAAAGAGTGAAGACCTGACACAGCAGAGCCAAGTAGACAGGCAGCATAACGGCAGCGGCACACAAAACGCACGATATGCCATGTCCCAGAAACTACACATGACAGGGCTCTGCAGGATGCATGCCAGGAAATAGTAGGTGCAACGTGCAGAAACAGTAAGGTAAGGTCGAAAGCTAATCCATTGCAGGCAAGAGTAATGCAACACCAAAGGCAACAGCGTTGCAGTGCCAATGCTAAAACACGGAAGATAATCCCCAGATACGGCCGCACAGACACACCCTATGACATCACCGGGTGTACAGCACAACAGTATAAAGTGTGAATGCACACAACACACAGCCGTGTATTCCCAAATGCCGCACCATAGGTGTAAACACACGGGGAACTTTTAAAATGTACATGTTGGGTGCCGCCGTGGCCGTGATCCATCAGCATGTGTTAGAGACAGGCGGAGTTGTGGAGGAGGGTGCCGACAACTACCGTAGGCCTCAGAGGAGAAGGAGAGTGTTCAGACCAAGGGTAACCTACCAGGGGCTACAAGACCTGGAGATAGTAGAGCGTTACAGGGTGGATAGGGACACTTTACAGCAAATAGTGGAGCTGTGCCGGCCACGCCTGAGAACAAGAAACAACAGAGGGAGCCCATCCCAGTGGACACAAAGGTATGTGTAAGCTTGCGAATACTGGCCACAGGTACCTTTCAAAGGCCAACTGGGGATATAATGGGCATCTCACAGGCATCAGCATCCAGGGTACTACACCAGTTTCTGGATGCCATGTTACCACATGCCAATGAGCATATATACTTCCCCAGATCTCAGGAGGAGTTGGCTAGCAATATGCGCCACTTCCACCGTGTGGCACAATAGCCGGAGGTACTGGGTGAGATAGACTGTACGCACATACAAATCAAGTCACCACCTGGGGAGCAGGGTAGGCGCTACATAAACCGCAAGGGATTCCCCTCCATCAATTGCCAGGTCGTGTGCAATGCGCGGGGCATTATCATGGATGTGTGTGCTGGCAGCCCTGGAAGCTACCACGACTCCCATATCTGGCATGCCTCACAGCTGTACCAGGTATTCGCCAGGGGGGACATCCCACAAGGCCACCTTGTGAGGGATGCTGGCTATGCACTGGAGCCGTGGATGATGACTCCCATCAGAAATGCACACACACACATGCAAGAATGCCATAATGAGGCACACGCACAAACCAGAATAATCATAGGCGTGTGTTTGGGATGCTGAAATCACGGTTCCGGTGCTTGGATACATCCGGTGGAGCCCTGCAGTACTCTCCAGGCACATGTGCCCACATATTCATAGTATGTGCCATGCTACATAATATGATCCTGCGGAAGCAGCTGCTGCAGGGACATAATGGTGAAGGGCCACAAAGCCCACCACAACTGCCAAGGCCAGTCCAGGCACAGAGGGTTCAGGACCATGAACACACTGTGCCAGCCCCAGTAGGCAGGCGGAGGCGTACCCAATATGCCTATGCCCTGGCAAAGAGGGAACGTATAGCACATACTCTGACAGCGTAGGCCCCATGGACTGACACCTCCCTACCTGCACACACAGTGAAATGGACGGCACACAAACATGGCCACCCGTAAAGTGTACCGTATGGGTGGCCCCATGTGTGACTCCAACATAGGCAGCACCCAAACACTGCACACCCAACAGCCAGCGGAGCATGGAACGCCAACACCTGAACCGTGCCGGGTCCTACAGCAGACAGCGTTGCTGTATGCTGCCACGTTCGCCGCAAGGTGTATACATATAGACATGTAGATATGTGCATATACAGATATGTAGATAGATATAATTACATACATAGAAATATATGTACACATATACATATAAGTACAACAGGTAAGACAGGGAATCAGAGGGATGTAAGGTGACAGAGAAGTAACACGCGATATCTGTACATAGTAAACATAGTGAAAGACAACCTGAGCATCCGGGAGGTTTAACAGAAGAGGAAACCGCCACCCATGGAAAGGTCAACATACCGAAATGCATAACCGCGAGTCGGAATGATCGCCAGGCCACAGTACAGTAACAGTACATGCGGGTAATACTATGATGATATGAGGGGGGAGGTAGACACTGCCGCCGGTGATGCGGCCCACGCAGGTACTGTGTGCAACCGTCCCTGTGACTGCCGCAGTATGTGTATGTGTGCGGTGAGGGTGCCGTGTGTTTCGCTGTCGCGAGTGTAATGTGTGTGCCACTGTAAAATGTGTATGTTGGTGCCATGTGAGAGGCGGAGTGGAATAACATGTGTAGGCATACAGTACAGTAACCCCAGGCGTATGTACACCAGTAGTCCCAAAGTAGTACTGAGAGCCCCACCCTGGCTAGGCGTGTGGCGACGTATAACGATGCAAAGTGAAAATGTCCCAGAATGTACCACAGGAATATACCCCACATGAAATGGAAAGGACGTATGTACTAATCATGACCATATGTATGACACCGATATGCTAATTGCAAAACGATATGTCGGCAAAGTTACACAGCAATAGGTATGTACCGCGGAAATACGCATGTGCTACCCCGCTACTGATCGTGGCCGCGTATCGGCCTGTAAACACCGCTGTGTGTTCTACAAGTGTCAAACAAGCAATCGCCACCTGAATAGGTGGCAACCACTGGTAAACAGGCCATCCCAAGTACAGGACCACAATGACTGTAAATATCCGGGACAGAATGACAAGGGATAGTCGTCACGTACAAACAACCGCAGATATACCACCGATGTGACGGAGGAATACATGCAGGAAGCACACGCATGGCGATACCAACACCACATGACAACAACACAACCTACACTCCCAGAACAACAGACAAGTAACTGTCAACTCCCCAGGCAGGGATGGAGCACACAGACAAGCATACCGTGTATGTAGAGATGCAAGGCCCACAACCCGTATCCGTCACCTACAACCTCCGATATTCCCCATCGCACATATCAAAGGGATACAAGCCGTAATAGCAGCACAAACATACAGGCAGTCAATGACAGCTGCATAACCGCAACATCTCGCGTGGGAAACACTATCAACAGCGGATGCATACTTGCATCCGTTGTTTAAAGGAATACAACAGCTATGTTACACATCCGAATGCAAAACGCCATCAACAGACGCCGTCAGGACAGGGACACCCACATGTCGAACATAATACCATACCCAACACACACAATCCACGGCTAACACCACTGCGAAATGTACCTGTCGCCACACATAGCGGCTGCAGTTACACATAACATAACACAATACAGACCATCTCCACGAAGGTAGGGCAAATAGCCAATGCCCAGGTGAGGAATGCAACCATACCCTAGTTACGACGCGTAATGTACGAATGGAGTAGATGCACAGGTGATATGCGCACAAGTACACACTGAGGAACAGCTATTGGTGTGATGAACCCACATGTTGCAGGTATCGGCGGATATAAGGATGACTCCCAGGATATTCAAACCGTATGCTCATACCGAACTAGTACTCCAAAGCGGATAGAGTAAGAAATCGGAATAGCGATACACGAAAAATGGAAGGAAACACAGACAAGGTATGTAGAACCCACGATATGTATGGTGTGTAACGCATGATGTGTATGATGAAGCTGTACTGTATGTGAATGGTGTTTGTAAGTAATGATACTTGTCCATAATGCAGAGAGTGGTGAAAGGTGGTTATGTAGTGCTATCCTGCTGAGCATACCAGTGACTGTGGACACCGTGTGCACAGCAGTGGGACATCATGTACACAGCCGGGATAACACAAGGGCTGCCACAGGGGGGCATAACAGAGAACAATGCCACACCACACGCCGATGCTGGCAGTGGATGTCCAACAAGGAAGTGCCATAGCAGGGGATAGGACATGTATGTATACTGTCACAGCACACATGTGTATGGGCATATACCGTCGATGTCATACGTAATGTGCGCCCGGCGTGCACGTATGCCTTGCAGTAGGGGATACTATGTCAACTATGTGTAATGTAAAGCTGTCATGGTGGATATGACAGACATCATACACAGTATCACAGGCATATCATGCATAATGGAGTTATTGCCTATTGGTATGTACAATAACAGGATACGTATGGCCTGTACATATGGGACAGAGTAGTAGCATAATAGCCATCCGAAATGGAAGGAACACCAAGTAACCATGGCCAAGCGATCTGTAGCAGGTGCAATGTGGGCAACAATGAAGTCCGGCAGGTCCATGTGTAAACACATGTGCAGTGTACACAGTAGTGTCACCTCCCCATGGTAGTGTCCAGTGAACAGCAGAGGTGGGTGTCAACTGCATGTCTACACAGTACTGCTGCTGTGGTGGTACCATGACTACGTGTCACTCAAACAGCAAGGGAGCTATCACATGAACAGTGCCACTGTGTGTCCCTGTGGGATGTGCACAGGACCTATGTTCCACAGCATGGTGTGTGTTGTGTCTGCGGAAGTAACACAGAAGCCCAGCCCATGCAATGTGTCATGTGTGCACATATCCATGAGTGGTCCGTTCACACTGCCCACTGCAATTGCCATGTATGAGTACTACATGCATCAGTAATGCGGAGGACATGGTCCATGTCAGAGCAGAAGACACCCCTGTGTATGTGGTATGCAGATGTGTACAGATGTGTTTTCCATCTGTCAGCCGCATATGTAAACTGTCTGAGCCTGGTACACATCATGGCATGACAATGCTGTGCCATGTAAAGTCGTAGCCATTGTGGAAGGTACACCACGAATGTGGTATTGTAACCTTGCCCGTGTGTAGATGTGTGTATGCCACAGGTACAATGGCTACCTATGTACCAGCATCACACACAGTACAGATAGGTGTGGCCCTGCAGATGTGTACCCATGCCACAGTGGAATACGGTAACCACAGCACCATGTGGGGCATTTGTGTGTACAGCAACCATGTACAATTTGATATGCATGTATGGGGACAGTATCCATGTGATACTCAGTGGATGAATGTTGCTATGCAAAGGTGATGTGCATGCACCATGTGTCATGCATCCTGATGCCATGACACCCACATGATGTATCTGCCACACCGACACCCATACGGTTGTTATCAGTATGAGCTGGTGGAGCTATAATGGTGCCAGGTATGTAGATGTGGGATATCTAGGCATGGACAGTACTCTGTGACAGCATGTTGTGTATGTAAGCAAATAGTGAACATGAGGGGCCCCATGACTGAGGACTGTGTAATGCCATATGTACCTGACATGTAGTAGGTAGCATGATATGCTTGCACCACTGTGTGTCCTGTCCAGGAGTCATATAGCCTAACATCCTGAGACACAGGGTATGATGTGCAGGTGGATGTGTACGTTGCCAATACCAGAGCGTGGAATGGTGCTGAAGGGCAATGTGAGGACAATGTCTGATCTGTTGCCCTCTGTACCACACCAACCACCCATGCAATGGTATGACAGGTGGCCAGCATGTGTATGTGGCGTGCTGTGGCACACAGAAGCCCAACAAGGGTGCCAGTAAAGGCATGGAGGTCATCAATGAGTGCGTGAAGCACGTTTGTGAGGATGTGCCCCAGTGCCATACAGAATGGTCCAGTCATGGGTGTCTGAATGCAGTCGCACACGTGCAATGCAGTGCCACCCATGTGTAGTGCGATAGATGCGGCAGTGTGGCGGTCAAGGTACACAATGTCCGACAACAGGCTAGCAGTGAATTCAGTGGGCTGGTGTGGAGACACATACCAAACAGGTTGGCGGGACATAACAGCTAGGGAGATCGGAAGGTGACATTGGGACAGTGTCTTAGGACATAACGTGTGCATGGCAGTACCATGTATGTGTCCACAGGGACACTACGATGTCCATGTATGGATTGCAACCCTGTAGTGAGTGAGAGTGTGTATTGTTGGTAAGTACACCATTGCCTGGCATGTTGCCAACATTATCTCAGTCTGCAATGCCTGGGTGACTGTTGTACGTGACATCGAATGTGGATGTAGCCAAACAACACAGACATACCACCACACTGCCTGAGGACCCACACTGCAATGTGCGGCAGTCATGTGTAGGTAGCTAGCCTTGGAGCATGTGATGGACCACGAGGACCCACCATGGCTGTCAAGTGATGCACCCCACACATGTGAATATACACCACCGTGCAACAGCCTGCACATGTGCCCATACAGCAGATGTGCATGGAACATGACCACCACCGTGGCGTCTGTGAAAAGGCCAGTACCGCCATGTCTCTGTGTGGAATAGCATGGTCCCTACCATTGCGTACATGCTACGGAAGTGCACTGTGGTATGTGTCAGCATAGTTATGTACACTGTCCATCTGCGGGTGCCATGCCATTAACAACCCCTGTCAGCAGGCGTCAGTAGTACTGGCTGTAGAACACATGTACCATGTATGCTGCGATGGGTGTGTGTCCAGGGTGTGGCTAGCAGGGCCGTGAAGCATATATGTTCATCTACCAAAGGGGATAACCCCAGGTTTAACACACCAGACACATGGAGGTATCGTGCATGCTGAGGGTAGTGTAGGTATGGTATGTGTTGTGTAATGTGTCACCCAGCTAGGTGGAGTGCATGCCTCAAGCATGTGTGGGTACATGGGTGTCCATTCTAGGGAAGTGTGGGTTGCTGTCAGCACATGGCAGTATCAGCTGTCTGAGGCCCAATGTACAGTATGACAACACAGACAGCATGTAACCTGTGGTGTACAGTGTAAGCTCTGTTGCGTGTTACAATGTGTCTAGCGGTCACAAACATGGGTATCTGAACATGGAGCACCTACGATGCATTGTGTTCGGCAAATATCCAGTATGTGTGCAAAACACTGTGTGATGTGGGATCCCCTCACCTGTGTGTGTTGCAGTCCAGGTATGTGCCTGGGAGGTATGATCCGTGTACAATCTGTACTTGCAGGTGTGCTGTGCAGAGCATGGAGGCAGGTCCCAGGCACTGCAGATAAATGTGAGTGGTGCACTAGTGTGTGTGCCTTGCTTGTGTGCAGCACAGTGGAAGGTGCAAGCATTGTCCCACATGACCCCATGCCGTGCCTGCCTGTTACAGCCCTGCTGGAGACAGTCATGTGACACCGCCACAGAGGCAGTATAGCATGTGAAGATGTACATGTGTGCTCCACACCCCAGGCAGATGTCCGCAGGTCATGTGTGCCACAGCAGTGTGGTCGACCAGGACTGTCATAGTGGTCAGATACCACATGCCTGTATAAGTACAGTATGAGCATAGTCAACAGTTGCAGTGACAGAGTAGGTCAATGTACAGTGTCCCTGTGTTCAGACCACTGCCTACTGTACACTTGGCTAGACACACACCCAGAGGGTGAATATACCGGTGAGCCATCACATGTCCCAGTACACGTAGCCTGTATAATGCCATCACAGGGCGGTCACAATAACATGTTGTATGACAGACATGTTGTACCAGGTGATGTGTCATGTGTGCATATGTTGAGTTGCACAGCCGTTCACACGTCCGCAACATATCAGTGCATGATGCCTAGTGTAACATGATGTGTGGAACTGCACTGTGATCCACAACAGGGTCATCTGAGACAGGTGTGTTGTGAATGGTGTAACCCATGGTTCCACAGGATATACACTGGTGCTGTTGGCTGCCATGCTGGGGGCCACCAGTGGTGCCTGCAGTGGTCATACAGACATACTGCACACATTGTTCTGGCAGGAATGTCCATTGTTGTGGATGATGTGTTACTACGTGAAGGTAGGTGTGTGTTGTGAATGTTACCCATCCAGATGTGACCATCAGGCGCAGTCATGGTTGTCGACAGCATCACACCCATCCACAGCTGTCAGAACCCTGTCCCCAGAATGGGTGTCAGCCGCCCTCGTACTGTGTGACCTATGTGCAGATGGCGGAACACCTCCTACTGGCTGGCTAACAGTGTCATCTAGGAAGGCTATGTGATGGCTGGAATACGCTGTTATAATGTATAATGCTGGTATCCCAATGAAGTACATGGAATCACACACAGTAAGCCATGGCTGGCATGTAAACCATGTACAACAATGACTGTGTGACAGACACAAACAATGCGGAGCCATGTTGAACATGCACCCATGAGAACACCAAATGAGGTATGTTGCACATATCGATGTACAACTGTCAGCTATGGCCATAGCATGGATGCAGATGCATATCCCCACAGGCAGTACCACGCCATGTAGGTAGGGGGCATTGCATGACTACATGTGACAGTTGCTGTACCGCCACATGTACTGCATATCCGTCATGTAGGGGTAGCAGTGGTATGTGACTGTTGGACATGCCTGTACATATGACCATGTCCCACAGGATATGTGTTACGTGTGTACAACACGTGTTGTACCGTCATCAAGCTGTGAAGTGTATGGCTGCCAGTGTACCTGTGTGACATGTTCTGCAATGGGTGCAAAGGTGCGCAGTAGTGCATTGCATGCCCACATGCCCCACACAGGTGCATAGCCTGAACATACAATACAAAGAGGGTGTTGGATCATAGCAACCCACAAGAGGAGATGGGTATGGGTGGCAACCCACTACCACCTGTTCGGGTAAGGTGTGCATGTCCATGACACATTAGCACCCGAGAAGCTAGCAGTACAGCAGTACAGGGTGGCATGCATATATGTTCACTAATACCCTGTGTGTCCCACCACTGGCCTGTGGACAGACAGACACCAACACAATGTGCAGCATTGACATGTGCACAGCACATCACCGCTGGCTACTGTAGAACAGGCTTACTGTGTAGACATGTGCACAGAACGTCTGCGCCAGCCACACTCAAACACGTTATGTGTTGAACCCCACCATTATTGTAGCCCATGCCACAGACAGATGTTCACGCATCTGTGTATGTACGTCTGGGAATGTCCCTGGCCTAGCAGTATAGCTGTGTCAGTGTTGCGAACAACATACTGAATGGGCTGTGTGTGTGAGGTGTGCGTCATGCGTGTATGGTCCGATGGATGATACCATCAGTGCCCCTGCTATGTGAACATCCCTGTCCCCATACATGGATACCTATGCTGTGCCCAACACCACGCTCCCTGTGGGAGGGATGGCGCTGTGTGGTGCACCAGCTGACATGGGGGTGGCAGCAGGCACTGGATGTAGACATATGTGGTACCCATGTCAGGCCAGGCAACCATCCATGTGCATGGGATAGCAGTGTGTGGGCACATACAGCACTGTGTTGAACAATATCGCAGCACATAGCACCTGTCAGGGGTAATGTGTATGCATGGATGTGCGATACCTGCATGCACCATACACACCCCACCAAGCAGCGTGCTGCCTACCTTGCAGAAGGCCATTGTCCACACCATGATGATAGACATGTGTAATGTCCATATACACATAGCAATGACATATGGAATGGACAGCCACCCTGCCAATATCAGTACCCCCAGGTGGGACACATCCCTGTGCCATGTATGTGACATACCCTGCCATACCATGCAGCCCTGCCCAGCAAGGCTGCACGTGCTATCACAGTCATACATGGTGCGATGGACAAATGGCACTTGCACTATCAACCGTCCACAGCAGTAATGTGGCACTGATGCACCCTGTGGTGTCACAGGTGCTGTGTGTTGGTGTGTACAACGTGCGCGCACATGCTATGCATGACCTTCCTGCTAATGTCACATGGTTACACAATGTCCCATGTGTATCACATGTGCAATACAGGTGAGCCGTGGCAGGTTGTCCAACACCCGTACAGTGCTGTGTAGATGTACATGGCACAACACATGCATGTACAGGTGTCCATGTGTATGTGTGCAGTGCCACCGCTGGCATTCATAATGGCTGCGTACGTGATGCCTAGTGACATATACACAGCATCCAGGTGAACAGTAGAACTGTGTGCACATTGGGACACGTGCCAACTGGTATGAACACAGGTGCAGGCAGGTACACATGTCCACAGCAGGTTACCATCAACATGGTGTGTGTACAGTGTGATGAGTTGACACACAGATATGATATGATACCCACTGCTTAATGGTGTGGCGGCAACACGTCAGCTGTGTCACTGCCATGATGCATCGCAGAGATTACTGTGCAGATGTCGTACATGTCATAGCAATGTATGTCCAGCAGTATGCCAGTACATCAGTGTAAATGTGACCTGTCACCATCATTATGTCTTACAGATAATGCCACGTTCCCGGCTGCCAGCCTTCAGCCGCCAGGAGGATGACGTGATTATACCGTTGCTCCACGACAACTACGAGCTACTATTCAGCCATGTGCCACAGCAAGCACAGCAGCGGGATGACGTGTGGCAGGATATGCGCAGGAGGGTGAACAACGTGGGTGGCAACAACCGCACCTACCAGCAGATCCGCCGACACTGCACAGACCTAATACGGCACGCGAAACAGCGTGCCGCCGCAATCGCCAGAGAACAAGGTGGGACAGGTGGTGGGCCACCAAGCCAGCACCCACTCACACACGGAGGAGCTCCTGGCCAGTCTGGGGACACCCAGGGAACATCATGCAGAAACACTCGCTGCCATCGTGGAGGTGGGTGTCTCCCAACCAACGAGCCTGGAGCTGCCTGGTAAGTCAGTCTTGCATGTGTGTATGATAACTGACGTAGGTGTGGGTGTCACAGTACACCACATAATGTACCAACACATGCCAGGTATATGGCCACACAAGCTGCATACTACAGTATGCTACGTTGTGTTGCAGACATGTGCATAACACATGCTACCACACAGGTACATGATGTGACATGCACAGTGCTTACTGTGGCTACAGTAATGGATAATGTGTATACTGTTGTGTCGCCCTTATACAGGTACCTCTGGCGTGTCGCACAGCCATGGGTCCGTCGCAGGTGAGACTGTTGCTAGTAATAGGCATGTTACAGTGTATAGATATTCCCCATGTGGCCAGGTATGACATGCACACCTGGGTCTGCTCCAGTCACGGTATACAGGTTGCACCACCGACACACGCCACCCATGTACAGTAGATACAACCGTTAGTATACACCGGCATGACACCACATAACCCATCGGTGTGATATGTGCAGTCAGCTATGCATACAATGGTGGAGGTGTTCTACAATGGCTGCATGTGTAGTATGCATCGGAATGCCATTTGCGGTATGCACACAGTACCACATAGTGAGCTGTGATCTGGCCAGCACACAGGTGTTACCAATGTGACCTATGCCCCTGCATTGTGTGCACACGTTGTGACATGGCACATGACATGTCCCATGCACGTGGTGTTCTGTCTGCAACATTGTCACACCATGACATGACCTCATGCGACATAGCAGACATCCACAATGTCTGCATAGCCTTCGGGATTGTGACACCTCAGACTAGTATGGGTGTATGTCACATGGGCCACCACAGGGATGTGTACACGATGCCCATCACACACAATTGTCCATGACCCAGTCAAACATGGCCATGGGTGATACCCACAGGCATGTTGCCACACAGTACATCTGGGTGGGTAGTCACCGTTGCACTTTGTCCACACATAGTGCGATCATAGCTGTAGTGGACCACCTGTACATCTGATGTGGTACACCAGACAAACGCAATGCCTGTCTGCAGCCACTGGAGGTGCCACCAATGTCTACCATATACGTGCTGTGGAACAGCATGACTGTGTTGCAGACATGGCAATGCAATGCGTCCATGTTACGCATCGCACAGAAACATACCTGTGTCTTGCTGCCATGCAGTGGCACAGTGCCTGTACTCCCCACTGTATAGCTATGTACACAGCTCACACCAACCACACCTGCACAGACATCTTTGTTACACATGCATTCTATCTGTAGCCTGTACACATAACACTGCACTGTGACGTCCAGTTTGATGTGGTGCATGTGGTGGGACACCATTGTCACATGTCCACATGTTATCGCACATGTTGGCGGAGTACATGACAAAGTGGCGCCAGCCATGTGTACTGTTAACCTGCCTGTGGCCACACGGTGTATCACGGTGATGCATGCAAACTACCATGAATGTGTGTACTGCATGCCTACTGAAATGACACCTGCTTGATGTAGTGTGCACCCCAGGGCAGTATGCATACTACCACTATTAATGTCTGGCCTGCATTCACTGAGCTGTGGTGTGGGAATGCTGCATGCCATCTGCAATATCACATGCATGATGTGTCTGCATGTGTGTGTGTCTGCGTGTGTGTGTCTCTGCATGTGTGTGTCTGCATGCGTGTGTGTGTCTGTGTGTGTGTGTGTGTGTGTCTGTGTGTGTGTGTCTGCGTGTGTGTGTGTGTGTGTGTGTCTGTGTGTGTCTGCGTGTGTGTAATGTATCTTACAGTATGTCTTTGTATTCACAGGTGGTGTAGGTGCGTTCCCCTCCTGCGGTCCATCTGATGCTAGTGTCCCCACAGATACTAGCGGTGATGACCATATGCATGAGGCACAGGCAGGGTTGTCACGGGCAGAAGCTGTGCCATTGATTAACATCCCACCTATGTCCCCTTCATCTCCGCACACGGTTCAGATGCCGACACATACCACATCACCGTTGCCCATAGAGGAAGGACAGTCAGCGTCTGTTGGCATTGAGCAGGAATGTGTGGTGGCTACAGAAGGTGCGGGTACACACCATGTTGCCAGTGTAATGACTGGTGATGTGCCACACAGGCATGTGGCTGGTGCTGCTCGTGGGAGGAGCTCTGGTAGACATGCACCTGCCGTACAGGGTGCAGCAGCTGGTATCACCAGGCGCATGTTCCGGACTGTAATGGCGGCACAGGCACGTGCTGAGCGGCAGAACCAAGAAGGGCAGAGGCTGCAGAGGGCCGCAATCCGTTCCCTAAATGAGAACATCCAGTCATTGGCGAATGCTCAACAGCAGCTTGCTGATGTTCTGGATAAGCAATTAGGTGAGATGGTTGGAATCCTCGACCGAGGCATGTCAATCCGCGGCGTGAGCTGTCTGTGCTGGAACACCTGGTAGGGGTGAGGCGTGGGACACGTGGCCGTGGGCCAGCAACACCACCTAGTGCAGGTCGGCGTGTGCGTGCCACCTCTCATGCCCACTCACACAGTGCGGTAGCAGCAGCAGTGCAGCTGGTGCTACACCAACCACACCAGGACACAGCAGGCCACGTGGGCGTGGCCCTGGCGGTCCCAGCGTGGACACGGTTCCAGCGGACATGTGTCATCGGAGAGTGGCCACTCCATACCTCCACCCGGTAGTGCCCGTGCGACCCCAGGCAGGCACGTGTCACGTGGCGCAGGCGGACACAGTGAGCCATACAACCTGCACTGTACAGTCTGGGGCTGCCAAGTATACCCGTGTAGGCATCACAGATGGCTGAACTGTGTACACACATACCCACACACAGCAGACACAACTGTAGGGCTCCACCACATCCACATGCATTCTGCACAGTCATGCCCAGTAAATGCACCGGCCCTTACACACACACATGATGTCATCCATTGGTACAGCCTATGCCCCTGGCACACATATCACCCTGTGCATATGATGAAGCCTCTGCCGCAGCACTGTCATCCACACCATCGGTGCACGGTTATGCAAATATATTCTGATGCACAGGGTGGACAAGATAGTGAGAGGTGTATGTGATACCTGTGTCCGCATAGTGCGTGATGTGTATGTTGCAGTGGTTGTGTATGACAGGTGACAGGTGCGTATGTGTCGTGGTTCGTGTACTGGCATCATGCACCAGACATACCATGTAGTGCAGGTGCAGCATACATTGAGCTGTGTACACGGTATGCGTGGCGGTTACATGTGTAGCACCATGTTGGTTCTGTTAACCTGTATGCCTAATATGGTGTACTTGCATGTGCCTACTGGGAGCACTGTTATCAGTCCCCCACGTGTAGCTGTGGGTTACCCACAGGCACATCTGGCAATATCAGCATACCACAGGTACCCGCAACCTGCATGGACTCCTACATAGGTACATAGGTGCATAGGTACATACCAGGCTATGTGCCCTACGGCATGTGTAAGCCTAGCCAGAGTGTGTGTGGCTTTCACCACCCCTTAGGATGAGGATACTACATCCATCGGTCCGCTGTCCCTCTGTCCAGCAGTGACACAGAGATGATGCCTGGCGCATACCTACGATCACACATCCACACGTCAGGATTACTCTTGGACAGAGTCAGTGAGGGGCTCTGCTTCACATGGGCTGGGAATCTTTTCCATGTTGTAGGGGTCTCTGGGCGATGACCCTGTCCCTCCAGCACGTCCTATTTATGTCCGTGTTGAGGTTTCTGTCAGTTGCTTCTGTGCCCGTGTTTGTTTGGAGCCTAGGAGGTGGAACATGTCCATGTCACCCAGGTCGGACATGGCCGTGTATGTCAGGCACAGATCACCTCAGAGCAGACGGTATGAGAAGGTATACAGCCGGAGTCCCCTCAGTCGGGCAGCGTGTGACATATGTCTCAGCACCTTTATCCCTGTGTTGTGGAACGTTTGAGGTCCTTCCGAGTGCTGCAGGTGTCAGGTTAGGTACATTCCAAATGTGGCGTTGTACCCAATCATTGGTCTGATGTGTGAAGAGTACAGGGGTACAATGACCTCCCCTGATGTGGATGTGAATCCCTTCATGACCAGGTGGGCACAGTGGAATGTCTTCCCAACCACATTGGCAATGTGAGTGTCGAGAGAGGTTACCGACAGGTTTGGTACCCATGTCCCTGATCCCGTCCACCATGTTTAATGGATTACCACCTATATGGTAATTCGGGGTGAACATGTCTTTCCCAAAGGGTAGGTCTATACCTTCCCTGGCATGTAGCATCAGGCCATGGCTCTGGCACCAGTTATCCATTTCTATGAGACCCCAGGTGGATGTCCGTGTCTGATGGGGTGTTGAGTATGGTGGCGGTGTGCAGTCATCTGCATACCTTGTCTGCCACAATTCCCCTATGTTTGCATGCACATTGGAAAGTTGAATGCCGAACAGGAGGGGGCCCAGGACTGAGCCCTGTGGGCCACCACTCGGGACCAGCTTGGAGTCTGACATGGCACCAGGAACACAAACCCTGTGGGGTTTGACCTCCATCCAGTTGGCAAACCATCGTGTGACATATGTCTCTACATCTACGCTGGTGAGCCTTTCTATGATGCCCACGTGGAGTGTGGTTTGAGCAGCTCCGCCAGGTCATGGTAGTCTGTGCAAACCGGCGTACCCCCATCAATGGCCTTAGTGACTCCTCCAAACAGGTCGACCAGGTTTGGGAGGCAGGATCTGCCCTTGACTAAGCCGATGTGGGTATGTTCCGGTATTTGCTGTACACCAATGTCTTTATTTATGGGCTCCAGTATGGACCTCCCCACAGCTTTGCAGACAAGGCTTGTCAAGCTGATAGGGCAGGGATGTATAGAGTCCATAAGAGCACTACCCTGGTGTAGTGGGACCACAGTTGCCGTATGCCATCCATCGGGGGCGTAGCCCGTAGTAAGGCTAAGATGAAACAGCAGCCTTATGTGCGGGGTGAGGGCCTCAATGAGGTTGTGTAGCACACAGCCGGGGACACCATCTGGTCCCATTGATGCTGTGTTCACTGCTTAACAGATATCAGCTCTCTCCTGGGCATACGGGATGTTTGGGAGGCTAGACTCTGGTGGGATGGATCGTCCCCTCTTGGGGGTTAGATGTATGCATGGAACATGTCCGCTGGTTTGTTGGCAATGTCTGTGGGTTCAGTGATCATTGTACCATTCTGGAGTAATTCGGGCATAACTGTGTGCTTCCACCCATGTTCCTACCATAGCTAAGGAAGGCCTTATGGTTGTCTTATGTGTCCTTTGCAGTACCAGTCCCACAGGCGGCCTTGGATGATTGTATGAGTGATCGTATGTTAACGCCGGTATTAATCAGTGATGCCTTCCCTGGTACTGATATTGCTCTGTCATGTATTAGCTTTCAACTCTTGTTGTACGGTTTGTCAATGGCTGGGGTCCACCAGACCATGTGCCTGCCTTTGGTGGACAAGGTCCTGATGTTATCAGGATCGCTTGGTGCAGACATTCCTGGGGGTGCTCATAGAAGGCATTTGTAAGGGTTTCATCAGTGTGGCCTGTGTTTACCACTGGCATGGAGGCCTTGTAGGGTACCACACCAGTCGTATGGCGTGTGTGGTTCGCTGTAGAGAGGTCTTCACTGTGGTCTCCCATGCCGTGTTGGGTGCAGGATGCGGATCTCCAGTGAGTTCACTATATGGTCTGACCTCACCATTGAGGGATGTACATCCTGTGTGGAGCATGTCGTCCCCATGTGTGATGATCAGAACTAGTATAGTTCCCCCCCTTGTGGGTATGGTGCATGGTTGTTCCACAGCATTCAGGTGTATGAACACCTGGAACCTTTGGTGTAGGGTGTTGTGTCCTGGGTAATGTTCGGTCTATGTATGGGTGGTTGATGTCACCCAATATGACGGTGTTGTGAGAGCATTCATACTCACCAGTGTCTTCAGGAAGGCTGTGCAGGTATCCTGGGTTTGGGAGGGTGGTCTGTAGCATGCAACAAACTGTAGGGCAGTCCTACCCATGGTTAATTGCACCTGGATATTCCCGCTGCTACGTGCATTTCTGCCAACCTGGAGGTGTGTGTATCCTTCATGGAAATGGAGACTCCCCTCCTTCTGTGTTAGGTCCGGGTTATGGTCCTGAGCAGCGTGATATGGGGTATGACCTGATAGTGCTGGGGTGCTCTCAGCAGCCCTGATCAATGTTTCAGTCACAGCACTGACATCGATGTCCTCCATACTGAGGAGGGCATTTGAGGGTGTGCAGCTTGGGCGTAGACCACTGGCACTGAGCAGTATTACCCTGTCTGTTCTCCAGGTTTGTAGTGTAGGGTGGTAGGTTTATCATTCCAGCCTTGCCTGCAGTGGGCACTGTGGGGTGGCAGGTGCCTTAGCCAAACCCTTGAAGACCAGGGGCGACAGGTGCGAGCCATACCTTGCGAAGGGGCGTGGCGTGCCAAGCATGTCATCCCAGGTATGAGGAATCTGGATCCCCTCAGACTGACCAGGTAACCAGGCACATTATCAAGGGTGACCACTTGGAGCCAGTATAGTGGCATCATACTTGATGAGGGTGGGATACTGCCCAGGGTCAGGGACATGCTGGCCTGGGCTACACAATCTGAGTGGCCCTCTATGTCTCCTTTAATGTATCCCAGGGTGGTATGTCTCCAGTCGTTGACACCAGCATGGGCAATGACCGCGTCATACCTGTACATGCTGCGGAGTGACCTGAGTGCGTGTGTTATGTGGCGGATTCCAGCGCCCGACAGGCAGCCTACTGTGATCATTCCCTTGTTCAGTCTGGTGGGTGGGGCGTCGGTGTGTCTGACAGTGGCGTCACCCATTACAAGTGTGTCTGGCATTGTGTGTGTTGCCTTTGGGGCTCTGACTGTTTAGCACACTGGCGTTGAGAACTATGTGTTGCATGTCCTATGTCTTGTGGAGGCAGTTGCTTGTGTGTCTGCTTCAGAGGGCTCGTTAGGTTCGTGACATGTTTTAACAGTGCCTCCAGGTATGTCTTAGTGTGTTCATGTGTTTGATTAGCATTTGCGATAGTCACATGTGACACTGGGTTTGTGGTGTGCATGGTGTCCTTCCCTCCCGTTTGGTCTTGCGGTCATGGTTTGAGAGAGCACAGCCCCCTGTCTGGCTATATAGTTGCATCTGTCACATGTATTATGTTCATTGGGGAGGTGCGGCTTGTCCGTGTCCATGAGGCACCTGTAACAGTGCCCAGGACGCCCAGATTCACCATCTGAACAGGAGAGGTCGCTAGCAATTGACCCTTCGACATGCCAGAGAACGTGAATGCATTTGCTGTGTAACTGGGTCAGAAGGCACCTATAGGGAAGTGGGTACACAAGGGGATTCTAGGCCAGTGTAGTACTCCATTTAGTATACATGTACTTTACCTATGTAGGAATACTATGGGAGCAGGTGCAGAGCTTTTGTGATATAGAGAACAGACAGTCGGGATTGCAAGAAGAGAGGTTATACACATAAACCTGCGGAGCACGGAGCCAGATACAGTGTAACGTTGCTTACACGGTACATGGCGCACATGTCCACACATATACTGCACCTGACGCCTGTGGTCGGTGCCACAGGCTACGGTGGACAGAGACATCACATACATGGCATGACACAGTACAGGTATGGTGACATTCTGCAGGTGTCGTGCGCGGTGTGCTGGCTACTGACCGCAGGTGTCACCTGTCAGCTGTGGTGCACGGTGTGCAGCAGTCGGATGCTGTACCGGTACAGGAATATGTCCGCAATCGCGGTGCGTACACCTCTATGGCACACACACCATTGTGTGCAGATGGGGACACCTGTCTGTGTGGTCAGCACCCTCACAAGACAATGCACCCAGCGCCATGTCACAGGGGTGGTCTTGCACAGGTGGCCAGTAAGGCTCACAGGTATGGCATTGACAGGGCTGTACAATGCAGCACCAGTACGGGATGGTCACCCTGTGTGGTCAGTGTCCAGTCACAACACTATATCTGCATACACCCTCACAACAGGCAGCAGACATACACACATGTTGACACACTGACATGGTGGTGACCACACATGTCTACACGGAGGGATGGCGTGTTGCATGTACTGCACCATCCACATCCATGCACCCCACACTGAGGTAGGTACAGATCTCTACCATGGTGTACAGTGATGTGTGGCACGTGGCACATAGTCCCCGATCTGTGGCATACATGGGCACACATTCCTGCACACATGTTGGTGCTAGGAATGCCACACCCGCTATATGGGATATGTGCAGGCGTGCAGCGGTATGTAGTGCATCCTGCGTACTACCACTGTATCTGGCAGCTGTGCCAATATTTGCACTTGGGAGGTGGTAGGGGTTACAGTGGCCATGTGACATATGGTCGATGACGCATGGCCGATGGGTATGCATTATGGCAGCGCTGTCATGTAAAGGCGACATAGCAGACTGTATGCACATGGCAGGGTAGGATGGTGTGTGACACACCTGTGACCAGCACCTGCACACATGCATGTGGACAGGTGTTTAAACACATGGTGTACACACAGACTGCCATGCGTGCTGTTACTATGCCACCATATGACGGCCCCCATGATGGGTATGCATGTGGTAAGGGGTTGCAACTGTGTTACGGACAACGGACACCGCTCATGCATGGCTGCACCGTGCACAGTACACGTGTCACATGTATCCCCTGTTGCCATGTGTGTATGCATTGCTACGTTGTGACATGTGTGTCGACATACATGGAACATGGACTGTGGTATGGTATCACAGCTGTCACAGGCAAACTGTACAAGGGTATGTGTCCCAGTGAACACCGCTACACCCTGTAGGGGTGCATACCACAGACATGTGTCCGCCTTCCCTTCGTGTGTGTATTACCGCGTACGCCTGTGTTATGCATGTGGTACATCACAGGCTTTGTATGTGTCCTGCGTGCAGTCCATGCACACAGCCAGGAAATCACATATGTGACATATCCGGACATTGTTTCACTGTGGTACAGCTGCAGTCATGTGTCATATCTGTGTCAGGCCCGTGGTATGTGTGGAGCATGCCTGTCCATGTATACCGGTATGGGTGGACTACATCACACCTGTGGGATCATTGATAGTACATGTGTACTCTGCACGACGGACGTACACCGCCACATAGTCTTGTGGACATATGTCACATGCTGTTGCTGGACCGTGAGGCATACTGCTGCACCGATGACATGGTGCTGGCATGGCAGCTACAGTGTTCACTGCAGTGTGTACATGTTCAGCCTGCACCCGTGACGCCTGTGCTGTCATCTGTGTGTGTACGTGTGACTGCATGTGTGTCCACCCTGTGCGTGTGTACGGGTTTACCTGGCCGTGACTTGCGGTGTGTGCACTCCGTCTGCATGCCGGACGGCGCGTAGCACATACTACGTGTGTGAGCATGGCCGGGTTGCTGTTGTGTGGGTGGACACACGACGGTCCACATTCTGCCTCCCATGATTTCACCCCATGTGTATGCATGTCTGCACTGTGCAGATTCTAAGTGTCTGAGCATGCCCAGTAAGCAGCTGTGATGATGGACACACAGTACAGTGCACACCGCCCGTCTGCGTTGATACCCCGTGTGCATGCCTGTTTCCCCTTCGCAACCGCCACGTCTGTGGCATGGCTGGGTTGCTGTTGTGTGGGTGGACACACACGACGGTCCACATTCTGCCTCCCATGATTTCGCCCCATGTGTATGCATGTCTGCACTGTGCAGATTCTAAGTGTCTGAGCATGCCCAGTAAGCAGCTGTGTAGATGGACACACAGTACAGTGCACACCGCGCCCGTCTGCGTTGATACCCCGTGTGCATGCCTGTTTCCCCTTCGCAACCGCCACGTCTGTGGCATGGCCGGGTTGCTGTTGTGTGGGTGGACACACACGACGGTCCACATTCTGCCTCCCATGATTTCGCCCCATGTGTATGCATGTCTGCACTGTGCAGATTCTAAGTGTCTGAGCATGCCCAGTAAGCAGCTGTGTAGATGGACACACAGTACAGTGCACACCGCGCCGTCTGTGTTGATACCCGTGAGCATGTCTGTCTCCCCTTCGCACCGCTAGGTGTGAGGGCATGGCCAGTACACCATTCGGGTACACACTACAGTCGGCACCGATGTCTGCTACTAGGCGTGTAGCCATGGCCAATGACATCCTGCATAGCCATGGTGACCATCCAGGTGAGTCATATGTGGTTGTTATGCCACAATGGCTGCCTACATCGTGCACGCCGGATGCCCTCTCATAGGGTATACTGTATGTGGTGCATCCCGTATCCATGTCGTGATGTACTGCTCCGTAGTTAGTTGGTATTCCCGACTGCAGCACTACCGTGTTACTGTACGCCCACCTTGGGATGGTAACATGCTGTGTGACTGCGCACTCTGTCTTCATTCCCTATCGGCTGCCTTGCCTCTGCAGATGATATCACCCACCTAGGGGTATGCCTCCTGACAGTGCTGTGCTCAGTAATCTCGGTAGCGTTCTGTAAATGCATCATGCTGTAGTGTGTTCATGTAGGTAGGCGTAGGTACGACTGCCGGCCCATCCCTGTGTGTGTGTGTGTGTGTGTGTGTTTCCAGCTGCCTCTGCAGATGAACAAGCTTTAGACGCCGCAACACATACCTTGGCTATTGTCAGCTATTCCCTTACGGATGATGTCACCCGCCTAGAAGTATGCCTCTGACAGCGCTGTGCTCAGTAATCTCGGTAGCGTTCTGTAAACGCATCATGCTGTAGTGAGTTCATGTAGGTAGGCGTAGGTGCGACTCCCGGCCCTCCCCTGTATGTGTGTGTGTGTGTGTGTGTGTGTGTGTTTCCAGCTGCCTCTGCAGATGAACATGCTTTAGACGCTTACAACACATACCTTGGCTATTGTCAGCTATTCCCTTACGGATGATGTCACCCACCTAGAAGTATGCCTCTGCCAGCTGTGCTCAGTAATCTCGGTAGCGTTCTGTAAATGCATCATGCTGTAGTGAGTTCATGTAGGTAGGCGTAGGTTCGACTCCGGCCCTTCCCGTGTGTGTGTGTGTGCGTGTGTGTGTTTCCAGCTGCCTCTGCAGATGAACATGCTTTAGACGCTTTGCAACGCATACCTTGGCTATTGTCAGCTATTCCCTTACGGATGATGTCACCCGCCTAGAAGTATGCCTCTGACAGCGCTGTGCTCAGTAATCTCGGTAGCGCGTTCTGTAAATGCATCATGCTGTAGTGAGTTCATGTAGGTAGGCGTAGGTTCGACTCGGCCCTTCCCGTGTGTGTGTGTGTGTGTGTGTGTGTGTTTCCAGCTGCCTCTGCAGATGAACATGCTTTAGATGCTTCAACACATACCTTGGCTATTGTCAGCTATTCCCTTACGGATGATGTCACCCGCCTAGAAGTATGCCTCTGACAGCGCTGTGCTCAGTAATCTCAGTAGCGTTCTGTAAATGCATCATGCTGTAGTGAGTTCATGTAGGTAGGCGTAGGTTCGACTCCGGCCCTTCCCGTGTGTGTGTGTGTGTGTGTGTGTGTGTTTCCAGCTGCCTCTGCAGATGAACATGCTTTTAGATGCTTCTCAACACATACCTTGGCTATTGTCAGCTATTCCCTTACGGATGATGTCACCCGCCTAGAAGTATGCCTCTGACAGCACTGTGCTCAGTTATCTCGGTAGCGTTCTGTAAATGCATCATGCTGTAGTGAGTTCATGTAGGTAGGCGTAGGTTCGACTCCGGCCCTTCCCGTGTGTGTGTGAGTGTGTGTGTGTGTTTCAAGCTGCCAGTGCAGCTGAACATGCTTTTAGACGCAACACATACCTTGGCTATTGTCAGCTATTCCCTTACGGATGATGTCACCCGCCTAGAAGTATGCCTCTGACAGCGCTGTGCTCAGTAATCTCGGTAGCGTTCTGTAAATGCATCATGCTGTAGTGAGTTCATGTAGGTAGGCGTAGGTTCGACTCCGGCCCTTCCCGTGTGTGTGTGTGTGTGTGTGTTTCCAGCTGCCTCTGCAGATGAACATGCTTTAGACGCTCGCAACACATACCTTGGCTATTGTCAGCTATTCCCTTACGGATGATGTCACCCACCTAGAAGTATGCCTCTGACAGCGCTGTGCTCAGTAATCTCGGTAGCGCGTTCTGTAAATGCATCATGCTGTAGTGAGTTCATGTAGGTAGGCATAGGTTCGACTCCCGGCCCTTCCCCGTGTGTGTGTGTGTGTGTGTGTGTTTCCAGCTGCCTCTGCAGATGAACATGCTTTTAGACGCTTTGCAACACATACCTTGGCTATTGTCAGCTATTCCCTTACGGATGATGTCACCCGCCTAGAAGTATGCCTCTGACAGCGCTGTGCTCAGTAATCTCGGTAGCGCGTTCTGTAAATGCATCATGCTGTAGTGAGTTCATGTAGGTAGGCATAGGTTCGACTCCCGGCCCTTCCCCGTGTGTGTGTGTGTGTGTGTGTTCACAGCTGCCCTAGTAGAGTGTAGTTATTTTAGACGCTTGGCAACACATACCTTGGCTATCGGCGGCTATTCCTTTACGGATGTTGTCACCCACCTGGACGTGTGCCTCTGACGGTGCTGTGTTCAGTGGTCCACGTAGCGCGTTCCATACCTGTGTCATACTGTTGTGCGGTTGGGTATGTGGGGGTGTGGTCAATCACCATGCCTGCCAGATGTGTGTGTGTGTCTATGCTCCCAGCCGCATGGGTTCATAGGGTATGGCTTTAGAGTTTCCGCAGAACACTTATATCCTGCCGCCATCCCTGTGTTTGTGGATGGTGAGATGCAGCTCGTGGACTGCCTGTGTGCCTGCTGTGGTTGGCGACCTCCGTAGCGTGTTCTCCACGTGCACCCTGCTGTGGTGTGGTGGGGTGGTGCTGTGTACGTTACACTCACGGCCTTGCCACATGTGTCCGTCTGTATCTCTCTCGTTGTATATATACATACCTATGTTGTGCCCATAGCGCTGCTCTTGCATGGACAGCTGTCTGTCCCATGTATCGCATATTTGCACGGCTGACACATAGAACTGTGGTACGATGCATATCCACTCATTGTCCATGCAACGTCCGTATTCCAGAACGCCCTAGAGACATCTGCTGGATATCGTGGCAGACAGCTATCCTTGCTGTACTGACACTGTACCCGTACACGCCATAAACCTTGTGTATAATTGCCTGTTTATGGTGTGTGTATGTCTAACTGTGCTGTATGCATGGTCGTGTGTGTGTCCCGCTATAGCCATCTGTGCAGGTGTCGCCACTATGGGTAATCCTTGTAGACCGCTGTTTCATGTGCACTTCAGCACATACCTGCAGACCGTACTACCCCTCCTACGGCAGCGGCCTTAGATCGACCGCTGCCCTAGGCTATAGGGCTCCATGGCGCCCACCACCACAACACATGGTGCCCCATCCTGGTGTACCTACATGACATACCTACTAGACAGGTGGCCCTACTAGTGCGGCGCCCTAGGCAGCCGCAGGATTGGTGTATGCCTACGGCCGGCTATGAGCACATCACAAGGCATACGTTTACATTCAGTGTTTTACAAAGGCTAGGTTATAATACCAGAGGGGGGACCTCATCAACTATGCTTTAGAATGCGGATTGAGATGGATTATTAGGTGGAGAGTTGACCACACACCAGGGCTGACTGATGAAACACTGATTAAGCCTCTTTTGAGAAGCAGGTGGCTTAAACCCAAGTAACAGGAATGTAGTTTAGGTACAGATATACAGTTAACACACATTAGTCCACTCTTTCAGTTGTTTACCACTGTATTACATTGATATGATATACATATCTTCTATATATATTGTTAGATCTTTGATTGATGAGTATTAGGCATAGTACAATATCATATAATACATGTTTTAATAGGATGTTTTTGGAGATGTTAATATATGTGTGTGTAGTTAACATTGCATCTGTGCTTTATATGCTGTGGTTAATTGTTCATTGTTTGCTGAGAAATTGACCAATGAAAGTGTAAGGAGGGATATTTAAAGCCTGGATGCTTTTATGTTATGTGTAAGTCTGACGGAGCCTACGGGTGAAAGCGGTTACTTGTCTATGAAGGAACCTTTGTATACCATTTGGGCACTGTCCTGGACAATTTCTACGTTGACTGTTTCATCTACCTATGTGTGTTTTGGATTGTGTGCCATAAGGTGCCAGCGGTTCTTTGATGTTGATTAGGTGTATTCCATGGTCAATTGACATTAATCCTATTAATTCACTGAAGGATGTTCTTTATAAGTGGGAACGCCATAGTTTAACCATCCTATGACCTTCCTAGCTGAAGTTGTTAGTGTGCCATTGGTATGTGTTCCACAGGTCACCCATTTGTTCCGCAGTATGGAAGCGAGTGATCCCCATTTTGTTGCTGGCAGATTGAGTGCTGTGTACGCAGGTATTCGCACGGCGGTCTGACTTTGTATGGGGAGTGTCTACTGTAGTCCCTATCTGTATTTCCTGTGTTATGCCTTACTGCAGCTGTGTAATTCCACCAGGTTTGCAGTTATGGGTGCCATCTTGGTCGTACGCTTGTCCATCCATGGGAATTGCCTACTGGACACTGGTATAGGGCTGTACACATTTCACACCTGCATTTAGCATTATCCAGTGGATGCTTTGCATTATTAGTGGGGAGTAAGGCATGTGCTATACCCACATCCCTCCCACGGGGCGGGACAACGGATTATCTGCCAAACAACACCGAGCCCCATTTCTGCATACCCAGGATCCCATGGCTGCAACCCTCGACGGTACCCATTACACATCCTTCATGTGTGCGGGACTGGGATGTGGACGCACTTCTATGGACTCGACAATCTGGGGATTTCTGTTCATATGTCCTGCATTTCATGGACACTTGTCATCAACCTTAAACACGCTGGTGGTGCATATGTCTAGCTGTGCCGTAGTCACGGCTGTCGCTTCTTCTGGGTGGAACGGTAGCAGCTGGATGATATTGCGTACGGATCAATTTTTGGGTCCTACAATGGACACCAATGTGCATATGTAAAGTGTAGAACTTGTTGGACTGTGTCCATCTGGCCAGTGGTTTTGACTGCTGCTGTATGTTCCCCAATCGCGGATGTCTGTTTGACTACCCATATTATGTAGTGCTATGAAAACCAGGTTTTTCAAAACTGAAACCAAATGGTGTACATCCAAAGATGCAGGTTAGCAACTGCTTTAAATAATCCTCAGAAGTCCCAATAGGAAAGAATCGCCACTTTATTGTCAAAATAACACCACCAAAACAAGTAGATCACGAGCACTTTCACCCGGTCTTACCGGGCATTTTCAAGTGTAATTAGCTAAAACAATAACTAAATAAATAATAATAAATAATTTAATAATAAAAATAATAATATGTTATTTGGACAATAGCTTCTGCTATTGGCATACAATGCTGTGGGTGGTGCCGGTTACCATACATATGGCTTTCTCAAAAGCCGACTTCACACTTCTAAACACTAGTGTGGTCTCCTTTAAGGCCCCTGAGCCAGTGGTAAACATTACTCAAGCCACTGAATCACTTACATATGCCTTCTACCAGCACCTACAGGACTGCATGGATCAGGCAATCCCTTACACAACTGTGAGTCTTTGTACCAATGCCAAGCATCCAGTCTGGTGTACCCCAGCCATACACAAGCTCTACAATGAAAGGAGGTAGCTACTACAAGACAGAGCAGAATCCTTGTAAGGTATGACACCCTTGCTCATTATATGTGAAGAACTACAAGCTCTCATGACATCATCCAGGGCAAATCCGACAGATATATCACCAAGGACTCGACAGACAATCATACGGCCTTCTTTAGCTATGTTGGACACCTGGGAGGACACTCCCAGATATGCTCGGACTGGGTTCAGAATGATGTGAAGTTTACTGAACATACACACATTGCCAACATACTGGCTGACAGGTTCGGTGCAAACATCTCCCCCCTCCCCCCCACATGGAGAGATGTCTGTACCAGAGGATTGTGGCCCCCGAAACTTCTGTAACGCACAGGTGGGACATGCTCTCTCCAAGGCAGTGAACACAGCATCCATGGGACCAGATGGTGTCCCGGCTGTGTACTCCACGAACTCATTGAGGAATTAGACCCACAGTTAGGACAGCTGTTTAATCTTAGCCTCACCTCAGGTAACGTACCCAAGTTGTGGCGCACGGCGACTGTAGTCCCACTTCACAGGGGCAGTGCCTCCACTGACCCTGGTAATTACCGTCCCATTAGCTTGACAAGCCTTATCTGCAAAGCCATGGGGAAGGATCATAATGGAACTCATAGATGACGACATAGGGGACTTGCATACTTTGCATCCAACCCAGTTTGGCTTGGTCAAAGGCAGATCATGCGTTTAAAACTTGGTTGACATTTTAGGAACAGTCACCGAGGCCATTGATGAGGGTCAGGCAGTCCATACAGCCTACCTCGACCTGGCAAAGGCCTTCAACACAATACCCCCCTCAGGTATCATTGATAAACCCATCGGCTTGGATGTGAACCCGTACATCGCAGGATGGGTTGCAAACTGGCTAGGTGACACAACCCACACGGTCATAGTTGCTGGCACCATGTCAGACTCACAGCCGGTCACAGGCGGTGTCCCACGGGGCTCAGTCCTGGGTCCACTCTTTTCTGCATCTACATTTCCAAAGTACAAGCAAACACAGGGGGGTTATGGCTGACAATGTTTGCAGATGACTGCGAACTGGGTGCCATAGTGGGACAGACATCTGACACAGATATCCTTCAGAAGGGCCTCACAGATATGGATATCTGGTGCCAGGGACATGGCCTACAGCTAAATGCCGGGAAATGCATAGTCATACCCTTCGGGAAGAACAAGGTTACCCCTAGCTGCCATATAGGTGGCAATCCACTGAGCACAGAGGGAGTTACCAGGGATCTGGGGACCCAGGTTGTCAGTCACCATTCGTTCGACACACACGTTGCTAATGTAGTTAGGTAGACCTTCTACATTGCCCACCTGATCGTGCAGGGATTCACATCTAGATCAGGGGAGGTCATCGTCTCCTTGTACTCATCACTCATTAGACCTATGATTGAGTACATTGCCCCGTTCGGAAGGTATCTGACCCGACACCTGCAGCAGCTGGGAAGGCCCCATAGGTTCATCGTCAAACGGATGCAGGGTGTCAGGAATTTGTGTTATGCTGCCCGACTGAAAGGACTCCTGCTCCATTCAGTCACATACCACTTGCTCAGTGGTGACCTGTGCCTGACATACAAGGCCATGTCGACCCATATTTGATGACTATGCTTCACCTAATGGATCTACATCCCTCAGAACCACAGGGGCAGGTGACGTGAACCTTGACACGGTCATTAATAGAATGTGTTGGAGGGACAGATTCATCACCCAGACACTCACTATGCTGTGGAACAACATCCCAGTACATGTGAGGCAGAGCACCTCGCTGGCCTTGTTCGAGGGGATCTTGACCAATGGATGGGAGATTGCAGATATACCCCAGGGATTACTTCATTGTCACTGCTTGACAGAGGTACAGCAATATAATAGGCATTGTTATCTTTGGACTGGAGGGTTGGCAAAGGCAACATAACTATGGGCTAGGGTTATAGCTGCCCTTGGGCAGATAGCCTACTATGTACCTATGGACCTATGAACCTATGTTCATAGTTTGTCCCATTCACACTTGTCTATCCCCTATCCTCATTCGTATGTGTATATTTCTGTGGCACATGATTGAACTATGTATTACCTGCAGGTATGCTGTGTACAGTGCACATACGTCACGGTTGATTACAGTGTATCTGTGTACCTACCTCTGTGATACTGAGGACTACCACACATCCTTCACAGCATTACATGCATATGTCCATACTATTATTCTTTGGCCTGTGGGGGGTTGTTAGGGCAATGGTTACACGTGTCCCTGTTTGTGCACGCGTCATGGTGGTCTTTGACCAGCCTCTGTTGCTATCGTGGGATGGACGGTAGTGTTGGTGTGTGTTTGGGATGTGTTTCCACTGCCGGTACATCTGTGGGGGGTGGGGTTGGCACATGTTCCTCTTTGCAGGGAGCCCCATCCTGGACATTTGTGTCATGCGTCAACACTTGGCACATGCCATATGTCCTGTGCTATTCCCACAGTCGTGTATGCCTTCCTGCATTACTACTGCATGTTACTGGCTGTTTGTATCTGGTACACATGGCTATTATGTTGGATAGCTTGGCCTATTCCCATGCTATGACATACCCATTCATCCAGGCATATACATGTTATTCCATCCTTTGCAATGGCCGTGGGTGTTTGGCCATCCGGCAACGCTATTCTCAACGTGTGATGTCCCACCTTCACCTTCTGTGCATGTGGCACCCTGTTGGGGCGTCCTGCTTGGTGGGCAGATGTTCCGCCATATGTGTTGTGTTTGACATGTCTGCATAGCTAATCATCAGTACGGTGGCTGAACATACTGCCTTGTCCAGATGTGTACAGTTATGGGCACCATGGCGTGTGCACGCCTATGGGGTTTCGACAGGTCCATACCACATGCGGGATGTACACATTCTGCCGACACATTCACATGCAGCCATTTGGATATCTGTACCTGAGGTGGGATGTTAACATGTGGGGTACATATTTGCCCGCGTGGCACTGCCTAGGACAATACTTCTTACTACATTTCAGGTATACCCATTGTGTGTAGGTGTGCAGCTGTGCAAGGCTGCTAGCTGAGTTGGGTGCACGGTCGTACATTGGTGCGGGTTACGTGCTATGACGGGGCTGTTGTGTATTACATTTGCATGCATGGGTTCTGCTTCTGGATATTACGCTGAGGCATACGCCGTCCTATGTGTATGCGACAGGCATGTTGCTGGGTGTAGTACATGTTGCTATGCACATGTTTGTCTGTGTTTAGGGTATCTGGTTTCCTTCTGGTTGTTATATTGACACAGCTACCCGGCTGTGTACTCTCACTACTGCTGGTGACCATGCCCATGTGGCTACTTGTGTGTAGGTGCGGCGCGCTGACATGCTGCGGTACACCTTCACTGGGTATGCCCACTGACAGTGCATTGCGTGACGGACACGGTATTACGCGTATCCTTTGTTCCTTGGACGGGTACAATTTGGACTTCGTGGGTTAATGTTTGGTTCTCCGTTTTGTGTGAACGGGTACTATGTTGCATACTCTGCGTACGTGTCATTATCCACGGACCCTGGCTGGTGCGATTACTATTGCAGGTGGCCTGTGACAGCCAGCACTTTAGGTTGCTCATCGCCTGCCGGCTTGGCCACGCCTACGGGCGCATCCTACTTGGGCTCGCTCAATTGCCCTCTGCACGTGCCTGTGGTTGCGGCGCGCACTCATTACTATGCATATGGCGCTGCTACGCCGATTATACACTGCACTGCCGGCGCAAGCCTTACACCGGCCTTGCGCCGAGCTTCATGAATCCCGGGGACTGTTTTTGCTATTTCAGTGTTATATTTTTGTAAAACAAAAAACAAAAAAAAAAAAAAACACGCTTTTTGAAAAATAATCCCTAGATTCTAGAGTCTATGCTACAAATAAGAACTTGATTAATCTGTACTTATTTCAATTAACTACAAAACTGGTATGCTTATTGGACAGAATGTTACGTATCTTTTCATTTACTAAGCTGGCATTGATCATCAAAGCCACTGCATTGTCACTGCTCATTTACACAGAGACTCACAAACAAACATACTGCCTCATAGCTAATGATATGAAGTTCAAAATCTCTTCTCAGAAAACTGAGTAATTGTAGGTAAGCCAAAGAGTCTGCAGAAGTTTCAAAGTATATGAGAAAATCTCAGAGAAGAAAACATGCTCAAAATAGAATTTTCAATTATATTTCAATTAATTGTGCATTACAAATTGAGGTGTTGTATACTGTTTAATTAAAAATATATATTTTCCTGTTGCCTTCCTGAATATTACTGTCCCTTGTGACTGCAGGTTTGCATTACGCTTTGTGTTAGACCCCTGAAGTAAAAAACTGCGCCTTGGGCTAAAATCTACAAATGCACGCACAGTACTACAAAACCTACATCTCAGATCAGTTTGCAGGGATTTTTAAACCTCTTCTCTTCAGCATCATGAAAAATTCCAAGCAATGAGCTATTATACAGATAGATCTTGTCTTCCCCTGCTTGAAAAGCTTAATACTCACATAAAAGGCAGTGCAGCTGTAAAGTATTACCTGCATTTGTTTGCAGGGACTGCGATGACCTCAACTTCATGTCCTCCAAGATCATAAAATGCAGTTTTTATCCAAGTGCATTCTCTTTTCTGTCCTTCTAGTGGGACTAGTCAGTCCAATTATAATGACTTATTGCTACAAAATGATAGTCCAGTCTCAAATGCCACTTCCATCAAAGCTGAACTCAGTCTTCAGTCTCACTCCCTGAATTCTATGCTTTCTATTCTGTGCCACACTGTTATTATAATGCATGTACTCATAGCTTACTGTCTTGAAAGTTTTAAATTGGATCTGTATAACAAACCTTTTAATGGCAATCAATGGTCATTGTTCCATTTTTCTGTTTTTTCAGTGCATTGCAATGTACCCCACATACCCCAAAACAAACTGACTCTAATGAAAAAACAAAAAGCAAAAATCCACACCATACCTCAGTCAGTGTTTTTGGAAACTGACTCTAATGTTTGTGTGAAATATGTCATCCTGTCACCCACCCTGAAGCTACTGTTTGTGTGAAATGTGTCAGCCTGTCACCCACCAAGTCCACACTGATGAATATTCATGATCCATTAGATGATGAAAACATTAAGGACAGCATTTACCTTTAAGAATAGACCATTGCACATTTAGTCATTTCATTTATGTAACCTATCAATAAAGAAAAGCTTAAATGATTAAAAATAGTACATGCTTCTATCCTTACTGAATGGATAAAATATGGGTATCTAATGTCACAGGCTGGTAATCATAGTCATTGAACAAATGCGGTAAGGGTATCAACGATGTAAGCAGGTGCGTATAGTTTGGTGGGGATTCTTAGAGGCCATTTACATTACCATGCACTACCCAGGATTTAGTGTAAGCAAATTAGGAATATTAAGATGTAAAGAGGAAATTTTGTAAAGTGTCATATGCTAATGAAGTGTTCTTGTGATTTATAGCATAATGCCCTTGAAAAAGCATTGCTGAGTGTCTTCTATCTGATTTGCAATCCATGAACCATGCATGTGCAACCACTTCAATGACACAAAGGTAGCTATTTCCCCCAGCAACCCTTTCAATAGTATGTCCATGTACGCATAATCACTTCATAGGTTCATAGGTAGGTACTAAGCTATCGGTTTAAGGGCCTAAGTAAGCCTCGCCAACAAGGTTCCCTGGCTTACGCCACCCAAGAAAGTTAATTTCCTGTGCCCCTGTCAAGCAGAGCCACAGAAGTGATCGCTGGGGTTTATTTCCTATCTCCCATCCACTCATCAAGATTTTTCTTCAAGAATGCTAATGAGGAACTTTGCTTGACATAGATAGGAAGCTTGTTCCAGAGTATGGGAAGTCTCTGGGACAGGAATCTATCCCTCCAGCATGTCCTGTTTATTGTGGTGACAAGATTTAGGTCTCTAGAGTGTGTAGCTCAGATGGATTGGGATTTTTTTATGTGTAGCACGTCCACCAGCTCTGGGTTTGACATAGCTTTATATGTTAGGCAGAGATCACCTCGGAGTAGGTGATATACTGCTCAGACAAGCTCCTCGTGATCCTAGCTACAGAGAACTCAGAAAAGCGACTACTTTCTGGATTTAAGTATATTTGCTGTTTTTTTACTTGGAATAGCTTCTGTAGCTTACCCTGAGCAAGCTTAAACTGTTTTTTTAGCTGTTTGCTGCATTATTTTAAAATCTGCACTTAAAGTTACTTTTTAGTCGAATTTGATCGAAAGTTTGTTTGTCTGTTTGTTTAATTTAACTGTTGAGGCTGCCCACTAAAGTGTGCTAGCCTGTGTAACTGATTTATCACTGTTTCTGCATTTTCCCTGTGTTTCTATCAAAAAAACAAAAAAACAAAAAAAATAATCCTTGTTTTCCCGCCTCTCCTCGACTAGTTTAGTCCAGTTTACAGGCATTGCTGTATTCTGGGCTGTGGTGTAGTTCCTGTGTTGTCCATTACCTTACTTGGATAGAAGGAAGTTTCTTTGCTCACCAGTGGAAGTGGGGAGCCTTGAGCAGCCTACCTGTCCCTGTAGGAAGTGACCTCAGCACAAGAGCTGCAGTAATTGGTTGTTTTGGACCATTTCTAGCACTTTTGTAGTTCCCTGTTTAAAATCCGCGTTTGCATGACTTTGCGCGGTTGTGGTTAAACAAGGTTAAACTTCTTCTGGCACCGCCAAGTCTGCTCTTCAAATTTTCCCTTAAGGAAGCTCTACTCTTACCATAATCAGACTACTCGCTATATTATAAGCCTAGCACTTGTTCTCAAAACTTCTCTACTAAGTAAGCACTCTCGTACTAAGTAAGCACTACATCCACCTACCACCCCTGTGAATATCCACTTCCCTTAAAGGCACAGCACTCCTTTATACTGTTCTAGCATGTCGAGTGGTAGAGTACTGGCGTCCTCTCTAGTTCAGCTGGTTAATCTGGGTATCTTGAGACAATGCTACAATTGTCTCATGTACACAGACAACCCTCTCCTCCTCCCAACAAACACAAATACATGTGAGAGATGCAACTATTTAGCCAAACTGGAGGCTGAACTCTCTCAACTCAGGGCTGGCATGACCAGACAGGAGAAGATGGTAACCACACACACAGCAGACCCAGTCCCACATAGACCTACCACAACTGCAAACCAAACACATAAAAAGACAAAGACATACTCGGAGGCTCTAATAAAATACTTACCAAAACAACAGAGGCTCCCAAAGCAGACATCCAAAAATCCACCACCTCAAAACAAAACACATGCAACACATTCTTCAATAAATCAGTGTGTCAACCAATCACAGCCCTTAAGGCCAAACACCATGCCTGATACACTAGTAATAGGTGACTCTATAGTCAGACACACTGATGTCCCGCTTACCAGGCTGAACAAGGAGAGGGTGACTGTGACCTGCCTATCAGGAGCTAGGATCCACCACATAACACACGCACTCAGGTCACTCCAAAGCAAGTACAAATATGACTCCGTCATTGCCCATGCTGGCGTGAATGACCTGAGACGTACCTCCCTGGACTACATGAAAAGAGACATAGAGGAGCTCTCTGATTATGTAGCCCAGGCTGGTATGACCCTGACCCTGAGCAGCATCTTGCCCTCACCAAGAATGATGCCACAATACAAAGACAAGATGATCAGCTTTAATAATTGGCTCAAGTACTGGTGTCCTTCTAAGGGGATCCAATGTCTGTCTGCCTGGGATGACATGTTGGACAAGCCACGCTGCTTCACAAGGGACAGCTTGCACCTGTCACTACTGGGCTTCTGGATATTGGCCAAGGCTTTTGCCACCCCCATAGTGCCTTTTTTAGGCAAGGTTCAAAAGACAAACCCACCTCCTTAGAAAACAAAAATGAAAAAAAATTAAGGGTAATGCTGCTCAACGCCAGAAGTCTAAATCTCAAGATGCAGGCACTCGATGCACTCCTCAGTATGGAGAACATCGACGTCTGTGCAGTAACTGAAACCTGGTTCAAGGCTCCTGAGAGCACCCCAGTGCTACCAGGCTTTACCTCGTATCATGCTTTTCGGCCCCAAAACCCAGGCCGAACCACAAAGGGAGGGGGGAGTGTCCATATTCATCAAGGACACCCACACCTCCAGGTTAGTAGCAACACATGAAGCATCAGAGACCATACAGGTGCAACTAACCATAGGCAAAACTGTTATACAACTGGTAGCATGTTACAGACCACCCTCCTAATCTCAGGAACCCCATTCAGCATTCATGAAGACATTGGAGGATATGAATGTATCACAAAATACCATCATACCGGGAGACTTCAACTACCCAAACATAGATTGGGTACATTATTCTAGCCCTAACACCCTAGCCCAAAGGTTCCTGGAATTCATAAATTCAAATGCACTGGAACAACTATTCAAATCTCCCACTAGGGGAGACAATATACTAGACCTGATCATCACAAACATGGGGACAAAATGCTCCACACCGGAGGTATACCCCTCACTAGTGAGATCTGACCACAAACTAATCACCCTGGATATACATATCCCACCTCCACCCCCAGCACAAAAGACCACAGTGAAAAACTTCTCAAAAGCAGACTTCACTCTTCTTAAGACTGAGATGGTATCCTTTAAGCCCACTGGGCCAGTGGATACCACATCCCACAATGCCGAATCCTTCACAAATGCTTTCTATGGACATCTCCAAGAATGCATGGATCATGCAATCCCAAATAAATCCAAGTCCCTCTCCACCAAAGGCAAGCGTCCTGTCTGGTGGACCTCAGCCATTAACAAATTGTATAACAAAAGAAGGAAGCTACTGCATGACAGAGCAAAATCCCATAAAGGGAAGACATCTCTGATCAACATTAGCAGAAAACTACGTTTTCTCATAAAAACATCCAAGGCCAACTTTGAGAGAAAAATCGCTAAGGACACTAAAGATAACCACAAAGCCTTCTTCAGCTATGTTAGAAACCTGGATGGAAACCCTCAGATATGCTCAGAGTTAGTTCACATCAACAAAAAATACACTGAACCCACAGATATTGCCAACATTCTGGCTGACTGGTTCAGTGCAAATTTCTCCCCTCCCTCACCCCCAAAAGAAGAAATACTTATCCCAGCTGAATGTAATCTCCCTGTCATCTCAGATGTCCAAGTGAGAACCGCCCTCAACAAAGCTAAAAACACAGCATCAATGGGACCTGACGGTATCCCAGGTTGCGTGCTACGTGAACTCCAAGAGGAGCTAAACCCGCACATAAAAATGCTATTTAACCTTAGCCTTACTACAGGATATGTACCTGAACACTGGCGTACAGCAACAGTGGTCCCACTCCACAAAGGGGGTACCTCTACAGACCCTGGGAACTACCGCCCCATAAGCTTAACCAGCCTGGTCTGCAAAGCTATGGAAATAATCATTATGGAACTCATAAACAGAGACATAGAGGACCTACAGACACTTGACCCCACCCAGTTTGGCTTTGTAAAGGGCAGATCCTGCCTTTTGAACCTGGTTGACTTTTTTGAAACAGTCACTAGAGCCATTGATGAGGGCAAAGCAGTCCATACAGCCTACCTGGACTTGGTTAAGGCCTTTGACACAATACCCCACTCAGGCATCATAGATAAGCTCACCAGCTTAAATGTAAACCCTTATGTCACTAGCTGGGTTGCAAACTGGCTAAAGGACAGAACCCATAAAGTTAAAATCGCTGGAGCAATGTCAGACTCAAAGCCAGTCACAAGTGGTGTCCCACAGGGATCTGTCCTGGGACCCCTCTTGTTCGGCATTTATTTCTCAGATGTTAAAGCAAACATGGGAGGGTTGTGGCTGACAAAGTTCGCAGATGACTACAAACTAGGCGCCATAGTCGATACACCAGTGGACACATACATCCTACAAAAAGGCCTCACAGAAACGGACAACTGGTGCCGGAGTCATGGCCTTAAACTAAATGCCAAAAAATGTATAGTCATCCCCTTTGGGAAAAACAAAGTACCCACAAATTATCACATAGACAGCAACCCACTGAGTACGGAAAAAGTCATCAGAGACCTAGGGACCCAAGTCGACAGTGACCTCTCATTTGACACCTACGTTGCCAAAGTGGTTAGAAAAACATTCTACCTTGCACACCTCATCATGAAGGGATTCACATCCAGATCCAAGGATGTCATTGTACCCCTATACTCCTCCCTCATCAGACCCATGATTGAGTACAATGCCCCATTTGGTATGTACCTCACCCGGCATTTGCAACAGCTGGAGAGACCACAAAAGTACCTCACCTAGAGGATCAAGGGTCTCCAACATATGTCTTATTCTGCCAGACTAAAGAAACCCCAGCTCTATTCAGTAGCATACCGCCTGCTCAGAGGTGATCTCTGCCTGACGTACAAGGCCATGTCCAATCAGGATCTGATGGACATGCTCCACCTCAAAAAATCCAAATCCATCAGGACCACGAGAGCTAAAGACTTAAACCTCAGCACAAGTATGAATAGGACATGCTGGAGGGATAGATTCATAACCCAGAGGCTTCCCATGCTTTGGAACAAGATCCCAGTTCATGTTAGGCAGAGCCCTTCACTGACTCTCTTCAAGAGAAATCTTGATGAGTGGATGGGGGATCGTAAATTTACCCCAGGGGTCACATCTGTGTCACTGCTAGACAGAGGAGCAGTAAACTAATTCTATTATATAAGGGGGCCTTCATTGTGTCACTACTAGACAGAGGCACAGTATTCTAAATCTATTCTGTGCATTTTTGTGCATTTTTGTACCATTTCTTGGGGTGGCGAAAGCCACATCACTATGGCTAGGCTTACAAATGCCCCAGGGCAGATAGCCTAGTACTAAACTATGAAACTATATGCTACGGAGTAAAGCTGGAGATTTTTGAGATGGTCAGTGTAGGGTATCTGTTTGAGGTGAGTAATCCTCTTTCTGAGGTACTTCTGTGGCCTTTCCAGCTGCTGCAGATGTCTTGTGAGGTACATTCCAAAAGGAGTGTTGTACTCTATAATGGGTCTAATGACTGTTGAGTAGAGGGGAACAATGACCTCTTTTTTCCTGTATGAAAACCCTTTTGTGATGAGGTGTGCCACGTAGAAGGATTTCCTGACTACTGTGGTGATGTGATTATCAAAGGAGAGACTACTGTCCACCTAGGTCCCAAGATCTCTTATCACACATTCAGCATTAAATAGACTGCTACCTATGTGGTAGTTCATGGGTACAGAGTTTTTACCAAAGGGGATGACAATGCACTTTTTGACACTGAGCTTGAGGCCATGGCTCTGACATCAGGCATCTGTCTCAGTAAGGCCCTTCTGTAGGATGTCCACATCATTTGGGGACTCGACTATGGCTCCTAGTTTGCAGTCATCTTTGAACTTCATTAGCCAAAGGCCTTCTGTGTTAGCCTGTACTTCAGAGAAGTAGATACCAAACAGGAGAGGTCCCAGGACTGAACCCTGTGATACTCCACTTGTCACTGGTTTGAAGTCAGATTTGGAGTCTGCAACTTTTACAGTGTGGGTTCTGTCAGTGAGCCAGTTGACAACCCATCTTGTGATGTAGGGATTTATACCTAGTTTAGTGAGTTTAGCGATAACTCCAGAATGGGGGATAGTGTCAAAAGCTTTGGCGAGGTCAAAATAGGCTGTGTGAACCATCTTACCCTCATCTACAGCTTTAGTGACTGCTTCAAAAAAGTTGATCAGGTTCAGGAGGCATGATCTGCCTTTCTGAAACCCGAATTGCGTGGGGTCCAGAGTTTGGATGTTACCAATGTCTTTGTTTATGAGTTCTATGATGATATGTTCCATGGGCTTACAGACCAGGCTTGTCAGGCTAATAGGGCGATAGTTCCCAGGACCAGTGGTGGCTCCCCCTTTGTGAAGTGGGATAACTATTGCTGAGCGCCATTCAGTGGGCACAAAGCCTGACGTGAGGCTATGATTGAACATGGTGCTTAGGTGGAGAGCCAGTTCGTTCTGAAGTTCATGTAAAACGCAGCTTGGGATGTTGTCCAGTCCCATGGATGCTGTGTTTTTGGCTTTAGAGAGTGCAACTTTTACCTGCGTAGTTGTGATTACCGGGACGCTGCATTCTTCCTGTATAGATATGGGCCCTTTAGGGGTTGAGAGGGAGGGTAAAGTTAGCACTGAACCTATCAGCCAGGATGTTGGCAAATCAGTTGGTTCTGTAATTTTTGTGCCATTGTGCTGTAACTCAGAGCAGATCTGGGTGTTGCCATTGAGATTCTTGACATAGCTATAGAATGCTTTGTGGTTGTCCCTAGAATCAATGGTGATTTTGTTTTCATAGCTAGCTAGCTTTGGAGGATCTTATAAGGGATATCAGCTTCTTACTGAGGCTGACCAGGGAGCTCCTCCACTCATGGGATTTTACTTTCTTTTGCAACAGTTTCTTCCTTCTGTTGTAGAGTTTGTTTATAGTAGGGGACCACCAGATTGGCTTTCGTTTTTTGAGGATAGTGTCTTGGTTCTGTTTGGGATCGCACGATCCATACACTTGTGTAAGTGTTTATAGATTGCATTTGTGTGGGATTCAGCAGTCATAACTCTACTGTCCATCTGCATGGGTGTCATGAAGTTTGCCACTTCTGTCTTAAGAAATATGAAGTTGGCTTTGGAGAACTTTTTTTACCGTGGTTTCCTTAATGGGGGGGGGGGGTGGGAGCAGCATGTGGATATCTAGGGTGATTAGATTATGGTCAGATCTGACCAACGAGGAGTTGACTTCAGGTGTGGAATACCGGTCACTCATGTTGGTAATGACTAGGTCTAGGATATTGTTGCCCCTGGTGGGGGTGTGGATAAGTTGATCCAGAGCATTGGAATTTATGAATTCCAGAAAACGTTGAGCGAAGGAGTTGGTACATGAGTTTTCCCAGTTAATGGTGGGGTAGTTCAAATCGCCCATTAATAGGGTGTTTGGTTGAACCCTAATATTTTCCAGTATATCAAGAAAAGAGGAGTGGGAATCCTAGGGCATGGTGGGGGATCTATAGCAAGCTACAATTTGGATTACAGTTTTGCCCAGAGTTAGTTGCACTTGGATAACTTCGGGTGCATTATGCTGAGCAACTAGCCTAGAGGTGTGGATATCCTTAATGGTTAAATGGACAAAAAGTGTAGTAAGAGTTATAGCCTGGTAATGCAAGGGTGCTCTCTGGAGCCTTGAACCAGGTCTCAGTCACTACACATAATTAGATATCTCACTCCCCGCGACCCCTTTAGTAGTTTATCCATGTTTGCACAATCACTTTAGTGACACAAAATTAGTGATTTTCCCCAGCAATCATTTCATCCATATATCTGTCTATGTGAAAATACTTCAACAGTGTGAAATTCATTATTTCTCCACTTTTACTTTTATCTCTGTGAATCATAGCAATACACTAATATTTAAGGTACCTTATCCTCAAATAGCTCTCTCCCTAACGCTTATAACTTAAGCATGTTAAACTTTTGCCATAGGGAGGCATGTTTACTGAAATGCCTCTATGTTTCTGTAGTCAGAGTAAATGACCTCTGCTAACCTTATTTGCATAAGGACGTGGTACTGCATTTCATAGATTACTGCTACAAATTGATGGAGCTGGAGACTATGAATACAGGTCATAGTGTTATTGGAGCCATAAAGGTGGATATTTCTGGATGATGTTGTGGTACAATGAGCAGATCTGGACTTCTTGTTCCCATCTGAAGAACTGGCCTGCGGAGATGAAATACTATTCTTATTTTGTCAGGTTACAGGGACTTGAACAACTCCTGCGAATACACATTGTAGGGGACACTAAACGATTCGCATACTGGAATGTGATAGATACAACACAGAGTCCTATCAAGTTAAACAGTGGGTAATGGGCTCATTTCTATAACTAAGTGACTACAACAGAATGAAGGCACAGTGGCACTTTTAAATATATCTGCTTATGCATACATGAACAAACTTGCATTTGAGTAGGCTTTCGAAGTGCATTAGTGTACCCGTTTCTAATATGGAATGACCAGTCAGGCTTTTTAATTTTTCAAAGGCCATTTTCTAAAATGCATTTCCATATGTTGCCTGTTTTCTCTACATTTTGAGAAGTACTGTTCTATGTGCTGGAGAAGACGGATGAGAGCATAGAAAAAGATTTGAGGAAAATAAAGGCAATGGAGAAAAATGAAGTGCACATACAGAGCTTTAAAATTTCAAATTTGTATTTTCATAATCATTAAAATCCAGCTGAGTAAGTGAGAGCAATGCAGTTTTTACATTTACATTACCTGAAACTTATATGCTAATTCCCAGTGTAATTTTGTCTAATAAAAGCACTGACTGTTAAAACATACACAGAATAAAGTTATATAGTGAATAAAACAGTCCTGTAGTAATCTACAGAATTGTACAATTCTATAATCAAGTCAGGAGGACCTTTACTTTGTTCTTTTATTCAGCCAAGTTCTATCTGTAGCAGTGGTTAGTGAAAAGAAATAAACTTCAATCTGTAGCTAAAAAAAGAAAATGCATTCCAATATGCCAGCTATGCCTCATTTCAAGTCGATCCTGAGCTTCTAAGAAATTCACTGGGAAGGTCTGACTTATGTGATTATGTTCCACTCAGCTTAGCAGAATGACAGAATGGTTATTAAAGTGTCAAAGGAAGATATCATTATTTCAAGGATACTGAGACAAGATATCCCATATACAAAATGCACAGAAATATATCTGTCTGCCACAGTCATCAGATGCCTCAACCTTTCATTTTATTTGTTTCTTTCTTTATTGTCCTTGGCATGCTGAAGCAAGCAAATTGGTCAGGACAAATACCTGTTTAGAATGAAATTGATCATAATGTTATGTCATTTGATTTCTTTTTGCAATTCCACTACATATGCAGCCATTACATTAAATGGTATATTACCTTTCTCCCTGCCGCCATAACTTAACAAATGAGAACATGCAGGTTAATGAACCTGAATATGATGCTATATGACATTTTCAAAGGGTGAACAAATGTGAAAGCACATTTCATTTACACTGTGTAATTTCCTAATGATTCTTAAGTTATATGAACTAAGGCAACTGGTAGTAAGGAACACTATCAGATAAGTCTTAAGTCTGTGCCCTTTCAATAGAGACGAAAGGAATTTTTCTGTTGGGTGTGATAAGGGGGAAATTGGTTTTGTGTCAGACCAAAAAAAGGATGTCAAGGAAGCTATATATAAGCTCAAGCTGATTGCGAATTGAACTGAAATACTCAATGATTGTATTAACTATAAAAGCATGTAACAGAAAAGAGAATTCTAGTAGTACCTTGACAAGAATAACAAAATGTTACACTTCAGCCGTAAACATTGTTATATCCTTCAGTGAATTCCTCACTCACTCTTTAGTACCGTACAACCACTTATTTATCAGCATTCATAAAATATATTTATATTACTAGTATATTCAGAGCAAGCATTTGTATTTATTTAGAGCTAATACAATAGAATGGTCACTGCTTTTACACTTTTGCTATTTCAAAAAAATGGTTATATTGGAGTCAGACTCATCTGAGTAAATGAATCATGCCTCTTTACATTTTAAAAATAAAATCCAGCTTATAAATAATACATTTAAAATGGACTCTCATTCTGTCACAAAGCTCATTATTGGATTAGTTAACTGTAGTATTGGGGACTGCACAGTGCTGCAACTATGGAAGTCAACAGCTAGTCCTAATCTACTGTACACGCTTATAGTAAAGGTACTTAAGGAAGTTGTTCACATACAAATCATGTCTAATCTATTTGTTTACTCTTGCTTGTCTTAAACACGAAATGGATTTCAGACAATTTATGGTTTAAGCACAGCATTCTTTACAACAACAGCAACAAATTATACTTTTACCTCTCTTGACAAAGGCACAGAGACACAGACACACACACACAGACAGTGACGCACCAACACACACACACACACACACACACACACACACACACACACACACACACACACACACACACACACACACAAACACACAGACATACTCTCTATGCATATAATTCCATTCCATTCACGGACAACACTATCTATCTCCATCAGCTATCTGTACAGGATGAAGTGATCTGATTTAGCATACATAGATTTCCACCTTTGAAAGGAATAGAACTGCACTACACAAATGCCTTTGGACCCCTAGCATGCCCTACCCTTGCATATATTCGGTGTTCCCAAGAAGTGCAACATTTACATGTGGTGCACTGAACTTCACTGCCTAAGGCACACAGGAGTGATATCCATAAGGGATGTATAATCTTAAGTAATTTTTTTCAAAAATTAAAACCATACATGGCTACAAATCTATGCTCAGTAACATTATGCTTCACAAAATGAGTAGATCTGCAGTGCAAAAACTCACCTGTGTCACCATTTTCATACTTTTAAAAGCTGAACTATCACAGAGACACTATAACTCCCATGATGAAAAGTGTTTCAAACGATAGAGATCAAAGTACATCATTTCTGAATCATAAAAATTGGACCTTGAGAATATTTCTAATAACATGATTTGGTTGGTAGATAGTAGCTTGGCAAAAGGAGATGTTAGAGAATGATTTCCAACACAAGCTTGTGAGAGAAGAATGATGTGATGCTGTTGTTTTATAAATGTCCAGAAAACTCAGTTGCATAATGTTACTTCTTTTAGTAGTAAAAAGTATTAAATTCATAAGAATTTATATTATTCAAAAACAACATTTCTTCTTGACTAGCTTTTCAAGTTAGCCAACAGGCATTCAAATTATGATGCCACAAGTCAATCATACTAAAAAGCTATAAAAGTGATCTTTTTTGCTGGTGTCATAGATGAATTTTGCATTTCATAATAAACCCCTTAAATAAATCAGCATTCATTACTAACAATCACATTCCCACAGCAGTAACTTGCAGTTAAAGATAAAATTCAGTGCCAAAAGAAATCACAATTTTTTTAAATCTAACTCAGCTACAGTTATATAAAAATGTTAAATTCAGCAGTTGAAGAACCTTCCCATTCCAAATGACATTCATATAGGACTACTTCATCAAAGGCTGACACTGCTGGGTGCAAAGGACATTAAAAAGTTGATTGGTGAAACTTAGGCGATGTAACCACTTTAGGCACTATAAACCCATCTTGTCTGCTCTTGTCTTTGATCTAGAAGGTCATATTTAATCTATCACAGAACGCTTTTTGCATCAGTAACTAGCTGAACCTCTCCAATCGTATGTATATATATATATATGGGTCTATATTATAACCGCAAAACCTCACATACGCGAATACGGAAGCAAACTGCGAAAACACCGAACGTCCTGAACCACGAAATTCAAAATGTCGAATCGGCATAGTTGGCCAACCCCACCACCCGCTATGTACTACCTACCCAAACAAAATAAATAATCCACATACATGCACTTAACAAAACCCTACTTCTAACTCTAAACTAAAGCTTACATATATTACTATGTATGCACTTACCTTAACCTGCTCCCTAACTCTAATGCATACTTACCTTAAGGAGCTATACCGGAGAAGGGCCAACTATGACGATTCGATATTTCAAATTTCAAGCTTCAGGACACTCAGTGTTTTCACGGTTCGCTCAATGTGTCGACATTTCTGTATTCATGCAACTGCAGTTTCGCGTTTGTAATAGGTAACGATATATATATATATATATATATATATATATATATATATATATATATATATATATAGTGGTAAAAATGCTAGGAGTCCATTTAGTTAAGCTCTCTTTGCATGCTACTTTTTAGTAATAATCAGATATGATGGTCATGGTAATGTAATTTTTAACATCTGTTTCCTGACACTATT